>NW_024743709.1:2455256-2457756 GCF_018991925.1 Homarus americanus
TTGGGGGGGGGAGGGAGGGAGGGGAGGAGGGGAGGGGGGAGGGGAGGGGGGGAGGGGGAGGGAGGGGGGAGGGGGGTGGGGGAGAGAAAGCAAAATAGAGGAGATGGAGAGATGGGGAGAATAAAATGAAAGGGGAGAGAGCGACAGAGAGGGAGGTAATAAGAGAAAGAAAGATCAGAGAGGTGAGAGAGAAGGGAGAGGGAGAGAGGGAGAGAGGAGAGAGGGAGAGGGAGAGAGGGAGAGAGGAAGGTGATTGTTCGATACTATTATTCCACTAATACTGTCTCCCTAAATAAGGTGTGTGTGTGTGTGTGTGTGTGTGTGTGTGTGTGTGTGTGTGTGTGTGTGTGTGTGTGTGTGTGTGTGTGTGTGTGTCACCATAATAAACAAGTGAATCATTATTAACCTCATCATTTATCGTCACTAACAAAACATTTATCAAACACAATATATATATTTACTTATTTCTCCTCGTAATTAAAACAGAAATTGGTGTAAATGAAATGAATTTTATAAAAGGTTTTGTGGAAATATTGGTCAAGTTTAATGGTCATTTAAATAAGAACATATTTTGATGAACTGAAAAATAGAAGGAAATGAGACGTGATTTTAGAATATTGTTTTTAATAATTTATTTAAACTTTTCGAATACTTTTTGGAATATTTGTTTTTTAATAATTTGGAATATATATTTTTAAGACTTTTGGAATATTTTTAAAATATTCATCTAAATGGAAAGAAATAATGAAATGGTTTTATAAAATATAATTGGAAAAGAATTTTAGAAGATATCTTGTATCCACACACACACACACACACACACACACACACACACACACACACACACACACACACACACACACACACACACATCAAATTTCACGTGAAGAAATAGGAAAGTTTTGGCTAATTGGATAACTCTTTAAACTTGGCGATATGTTAAGGCTTAAACCATCATTCCAAACGCGACGAGGTCTATTGTGAACGCTGAGGTTCATGAACGCCGCAAGATCTATACAGTATTGTGAACGCTACCAGATCACTTATGAACACGATATAGACGGCTACAGTGAACGCTTAACAGAATAAAAAACGGTGTGTGTGTGTGTGTGTGTGTGTGTGTTTATTTCAATGTCTGGAGTCGTACAATTAGTTTTCCTATTCACCGAAGACATTTATATGGAGTGTTTGAAACCAAGATGGCTGCAGAACTATTGTAATCTCTCTCTCTCTCTCTCTCAGACCTTGCTTCGCTTCCTTCTTCCTTACAACAACTCTCTTCATCTCTTCTTTCTCCATCCTCTTCCTTCCTTCAACTCCTCCTTCTCTCCTCCTCCTTCCTCTTTCCGGCCCATTCTCTTATCGCCTTCTCTTTCAGTTTTCTCCTCACTTCGTTATTCTCCGATTCTCTCTATTATTCCTCCTTCCCTTCCCTGTGTCTCATCATTCAATCTCTTGTAGTTCTTCCTCTCTTTTTATTCTTCTCCTCTTTATCGTTCATCAATATTTTAATGTCTTACCCTTACGTCTTCCCAATTTCCGTCTTTGCTCAGTTTATCCTTCTTCCCTCATCCGTTTTCTTTGTAGTCCGCCTTTCTTTGTATCTCAGTTTTTCCCCTTTCCTCCCCACCATTATTTCTCTCCTCTCCTCCCACCTATAAACTTCTCTCTCTCCCTCTCCTCCCCACCCATTATCTTCCTCTCTCCCTCCTACCCACCTAAACCTCCTCCTCTCCTCTCTCCTCCCCACCTATAAACTCCTCCCTCCTCTCCTCCCCCACCTATAAATCCTCCTCCCCCTCTTCCTCTCCTCCCAATCTATTCGTAACTATTGTCTTCCTCCCTTCTCCCACTTATAAATCCTCCCCTCTCCTCCCCCACCACTATCTTCCTCTCCACCCTCAAATTAGGTAGATGTGTGGTGAGTGCCATTAACTAGGAAGTGCCATTATTAGGAAGTGCCATTAACTAGGGAAGTGCCATTAACTAGGGTGCCATTAACTAGGAAGTGCCATTATGAAGTGCCATTAACTAAGGAAGTGCCATTAACTATAGTGTTAGTATCTTACGTAAAGTTCACCCGTGTTTTATTATAGGTCAACACCATACTGTTTATTGTGCTGATAATAACCATTGCCTTCGTCTTCGCCCACTTTTTTTCATTTATGATGTGTGTGTGTGTGTGTGTGTGTGTGTGTGTGTGTGTGTGTGTGTGTGTGTATTTTCCTTTAATATTCTCTGTCCCTTCTCTTTAGGATTCTTCTACTCTCGCTATCACTGGGCAAATTATCGTCAGGCTGAAGCATAACCTCAGCATAGATATGCGTGCGAGCCTGATATGTGGTGTTTTGATGGGGTGTTTCTTTGATAGTGTAAACCGGATATAATATGTTGTCGGGGAGTGGTGAGGAAGAGGAGGAGAGGGTGAGGTGGAAAGGGAAAGGAGGAGAAGGAGAGATGGAAGGAAGAAGAGAGATAGTGGGAAGGAGAGAAAGAGTAA
>NW_024743709.1:2462756-2475256 GCF_018991925.1 Homarus americanus
TCGACAATCCTTCAGAAAATATATGAACGGATGAACATTTTCACGAACCTTATGATGCCCAGGTGATTTATGGCCTTTCTTCTCTGTAGTGCTGGAAAGAGAGAGAGAGAGAGAGAGAGAGAGAGAGAGAGAGAGAGAGAGAGAGAGAGACTGCATATTTCATCTTGCCAAATAAGAAGCAACGATATATTTTAGAGAAAGAAAGATAATATTTCACAGGCATACATATCTTTCTCTCATTATGTGTGTGTGTGTGTGTGTGTGTGTGTGTGTGTGTGTGTGTGTGTGTGTGTTAGTGTCTCGTGTATACAACTAAGCCTTCGTAAACACCAGTTAAGATCATCACTACTGGACAAACCCACACACCGTCACTACCTCAAGGCCGACACACTCGTTGTTATCTTCTCTCTGAGTATCAACAACTGAAGGTGATGGCGACGTGTGTTTGATTAGTGAAGGTAAAAGTTTGGCCATATACTGAAGGTACACACACACACATAAGGATGCTCCTCGTGTTCAAGGCTGGCCGGCCCTAGGTCCACCTTGGCGTGAATTTAATGTTATAGAAGATGTCACCACCACACAGCCACACCCAACACTGAAATCCCACAGATGGAGAAAATAAACTACAGAAAAATGAGAGAACTGTAGACTTGAGCTGTAGTTTAAGGCCCGGAGATACAGTGGTCTCAGTAACTACAGTACACCCAAGGAGCTCTGTAACCTAATATCAAGGAATAATAATAAAAAAAAGACCGGACAACTCGCTAACTGCACTGGTTAACCATTACCCCGGAACACGATCCACTACAAGACGATAAATAATCAGGTCTCACTATTACTGCTGAGTAGATCTGGGACCACTCGCTTGTAAGGAGAGCATGCTACCCATCACACACACACACACACACACACACAAACACACACACACACACAGTTGAAGGCGCTTGGAAATTGGACTGTTGAATAATGCAGTTTTTACACATCTCCAGACAGCTAGTGAGGCTCCCCTTGTGACGAGACTGAGACTATTTCGTGGTGAAACAGTGAGGCAGTGACATTGTTCCGTGGTGAAACAGTGAGGCAGTGACATTGTTCCGTGGAGAGACAGTCAAAATTTAAGTATGGTGAGACAGAGAGACACCAGCACTACACTTCAACGACACAATTAAACAATAGAAAAATTACTACTTGATAAAGATACAATTGTAAACCGTGAGACACTTCTGAGACATGGAGAGACAGTGAGACATCTCAACACGGATAATCGAGAGAGAGAGAGAGAGAGAGAGCCACGCCGAGTTACTGACGAACGGACTCACGTACTGACGGATATTTTGACAGTTACACACACAAGCAATATATCAACACTTCACACATAAATTTGCCAATATTTAAACAGAAATTCATGGACATTAAAACACATTTAACGGAGAGAGAGAAGCTCTGAGGAAGGAAGAGAAGCGGTGAGGGAGGGAGAGAAGTGGTGAGGGATGGAGAGAAGTGGTGAGGGATGGAGAGAAGTGGTGAGAGAGGGAGAGAAGTGGTGAGAGAGAAACTAAGAGATTATTGCAGAATTTGAGGCCTGGGCGACACAAGGTTCACATGAACACGGTATATACAAGGTGTTTATAAGACGAATATAAACCCGTAATACAACGTGTGTGTGTGTGTGTGTGTGTGTGTGTGTGTGTGTGATGGGAAAGTTTAAATGTTAGTATTACTCTCTCTCTCTCTCTCTCTCTCTCTCTCTCTCTCAGGTGTGGTCATAACGCAGGTAGTAATTACAGAGTATAAATTAAATTGACTCTCGCGTGTAATTAAGCCACCAGTTATTTTTTCTAAGTTAGTGTTAACGTCGAATTACTTATCAGCTCTGTACTGCCGCTCGCCACCCACCCATAGCCCACTACCAGCCGCCCACCACCAGCCACCCATCACCCACTACTCATTATCAGCCGCCCACCACCCACTACCAGCCGCCCACCACCAGCCACCCATCACCCACTACCCACTATCAGCCGCCCACCACCAGCCACCCATCACCCACTACTCACTATCAGCCGCCCACTACCCACTACCCACTACCAGCAACCGCCCACTACCAGCCGCCCACCGCCCACCACCCACTACCAGCCGCCCACCGGCCACCATTAGCCGCCCACCACCCACTACTCACTATCAGCCGCCCACTACTCATTCCCCACCGCTCACTTCCAGGGAACCACCACCACTACCACTACCAGCCGCCCACCGCCCACCACTAGCCGCCCGCCGCCCACTACTCACTATCAGCCGCCCACTACTCATTCCCCACGGCTCCCCTTACTCGTCGTCCACTATACACTGCCGCAAACCCCACCTACCAGCCGCCCACCACCCACCGTCCACTAACCGCTGCCCACTTCCAGCAACAATTCCGCGAGGTGGCACTGTGTGGATTAGAGAGAGAGAGAGAGAGAGAGAGAGAGAGAGAGAGAGAGATAATCGTATCCCAGGGCCCACCAGCTCCGGGTGACTCAATTACAGATAATTGAAGTTGACGGAGTAAAACTTTAGCAGAAACAAGGTGAAAATATTACCAGAGACGTGAACTTATCAATCTCGTCAAATATTCAGGTAGAGTGAAGTGAATGTGGGAAGGATCTGGTTATATGAATTATTATACCCGGATATATTAATATGTCTTTATATCGTCGCCTGGGTATATCATGGTCATGTTTGTTATACTATACTAATAAATGAACCCTGAGAAATGTAATTTGGGTCAAGCAAATACTCGGAACCGAACCCAACGACCGAACTCAGCGACCGAACCCAGCGACCGAACCCAGCGACCGAACCCAGCGACCGAACTCAGCGACCGAACCCAGCGACCGAACCCAGCGACCGAACCCAGCGACCGAACTCAGCGACCGAACCCAGCGACCGAACCCAGCGACCGAACCCAGCGACCGAAACTCTTCCTTTAATTTTTGTATCGATATATTGCACCTATCACTCTATTTATTATATTTTATCCCTATTACTTCTATCACTTCATTTATCACATATCCTTATCACCTCATTTATCACAAATTATCCCTACCACTTCATTAATCACATATTGTCCCTTCCACCTCATTTATCATCATTGCTCTATTCTCCCCAATTCATCACAGTTAATGTCTTCTCTGAACCTCGTATTTATCATCGTTTGCTTCCTCCTCTGATTTATCCCCCTTATCCTTCCTCCTGACCATCATTTAAGTTCCTCCTTATACTTGTCATTTATTACCCATTATTTCTTATTTCCACGTTTTATTAAATTTTTAGTATAGTTCCTAATTTCTTCACGTGTGTGTGTGTGTGTGTGTGTGTGTGTGTGTGACTCCTTCCTCATTAATAAGTCGCATTTTAATTTTCATTTATTATTATCGATTATTCTTTATTTATCATTTAGCCCTGTTCTCTACTTCCCTCACGTGTCATGGAGAGAGAAGAGAGGAGAGGGAGAAGAATTCGGTCGGAGGTAATACATCCACGGGACTTTATTAAGCTGGATTTACGAGCGGTTGTTGACGTTCGCCACTGATTCATGACGATAGATCCGGATTCCTCCCCTGAGAGGTTCGTTGTACATCCTGCTTGTGATTTCTACCAGATATATATATTTTTTAATTTCCAGCGACTCCGAACAAAAATATCCAGATTCTAAAGGATTCCTCGAAATTTCCAAATTCTGAAGGATTTTAAAAATATTTCCAAGAAGTTTCCTCAGATTCTTAAGGATTTTTCCAGATTTCCAAGGATTCCTAAAAGCGTCCAGATTCATAAGGATTTTCAGAAGATTCTCAGAGATATTGTAAGATATTATAAAGGTTTCAGACGACCTTCGGGATAATGAATCAGTTATGGTATACGTTTTCACATCTTAAGTCAGGGTGAAAATTTTTACTGACGAAGCACCAGTTACAAACACCACCAGTTTTGTTTGTATGTATGTATGTATGTATGTATGTATGTATGTATGTATTATGTTTGTATGTATGTAGGTATGTATGTATGTATGTATGTATGTATGTATGTAGGTATGTATGTATGTATGTATGTATTATGTTTGTATGTATGTATTTATGTATGTATGTTTGTATGTTTGTATTTATGTATGTATGTTTGTATGTATGTATGTATGTATGTATGTGTTTTTTCAATATTTTAAGTAATATACAGGAAAATTAGACGTAATTTACACTTACGTTTGTAAATACTGAAGGGATCATATTAACACACACACACACACACACACACACACACACACACACACACACACACACACACACCAATGGAAGAATACGACAAACACAAAAACCAATTAGGTATTTGCTTGAAATAAAAATAAATAAAATAAATTTGAAATTGACACAAAATTAGTTATTAAAGAAGTTACTCCTTAATAATTCAACTGACTGGAGCATCTCCCCAGACACACAACTGTGGCGTAATGTTAAAAAGTGATTTGTACAACTTAATAAGGAATGAAGCTTCTTGTAGGAAAATGTAACGACACAGTCACTTAATAACAGTACAGTACTGTACAGTACAGTACAGTACAGCACAGTACAGTACAGCACAGTACAGTACAGTACAGTACAGTACAGTACAGTACACCCGGCCTGACGACAACTGGTACAGTACATCACTACAGCACCACCCACCCTACAACCTAACATTCTGATAGAACACAAAAAATAAACCATAACATGACTCACATTATTCAACTGTACAATATTACAGTCAACAGACATTATAAATTTGATGTAGTAATAAGTACGCGTAAGGTTGCGGGAATTACACCTCGGAGTTGTGACCCTGCCTGGTCAGGTCAGCTGGTCCTTGGGCCAGGAAGGCCATCTGGCCGTAAAACTTGGCCCCAACATTCCTGAAGGCAACTGGGTCACCAAGAGCTGTGCTCGTCCCCTGGTCTGTGCTGCTTTTTCCAGGGGGGGGAAGGGTCCCGTTATGGTTTTACCCACCAGCTGCCATCAGGTAATCGCGGCTAATCCACGCAGGCATGAGAAATGGCCAGAAAACGTTGATGATGATGATGATGATGATGTAACACTTCCATGTCCGGTGGAATCGAAAATGAGCAACAACTACAAACGCGTTGATGTATCATATAGGTTGGTACAATACAGTACAGTACAGTACAATGTTTTGTGATAAAAGTTTATCAAATAATACTAAAAATAATATTTTGAATGATATTAAACTTTCATGTGCAATGTATTGCTTTAGTGATGAATAAATATCGATGTATTTGTGGAACACTGTGGGTGGACTAAAATAAATTGTGATTATATGTTAGTTTAACGTTTAGTTTTATCGTTACAATAGAGTAAAGTGTTATTAAAACATTAACCTCGCTTAATAACAATAGCTGTTAATAGGATAGCATTAAAACTGGTTAAAGGAAATAACGAAATACATACGTGTTAAGAGGCCGACCGTGAAGCAGTACTGGTGGTCTTAAGATGCCACTATGAAGCTCACGGGTATTATTCATTTAATTGAACATGTTTTAGTAGTTGAGGTCATTTAATTTATCCACAAGCACCCACACAAGATGAAAGGCAGAAACACCGGATCACCTGAAGAATACCCATCCCAGCTGATTTCACCCAAGGAACATCAAAGGAACGCAAGGTACGATAAGCGCCATGAAACATCTGCCAGCGGAGGAGCGGATCAGTTATGACACAACACTGACACATATCTACAACACTACTGTATAAGTCAACAGTACAGCTATTGTTTGTACTAATAATATCGGCATCAATAAACTACGGCATCAATAAACTACGGCATCAATAAACTACGGCATCAATAAACTATCATGATTATACTTAAATAAAACTAAAAAAATGTGCCGAGAGACTAGAGTGAAGACTTTACCCCATGTACCAGCTGGTCATTTTTGTTTATATAAAATTCATCTATTGAAATACTGTTTCCTGTTATGTGTTGATATAATATTTTACACAAAACCAAGACAACATTACTCACACAACACACACACACACAGAGACGATATAGATATAAAATTATTGTGAAAATGTGATATAAGCAACAGTGCCATGCAACAGACCTACCACTGCACGACCGAGCACATGAATGTGTTTCAAATCTTCGCTCGATGTTTCAAATCGTTACGTTTCTTTTGATTGACTGTACATGAACCGGAACACTACATAACAGACCTGCCCTAATGAGTACCTGTAATTTTCTGAGTACACTATAATAAGTTCATAAGATTGACCTTCACTGTTGGTGTTGACATGACCTCCGGGATGGTGTGCAGACTGAGGCCCACTCCATCCCCGTACTAGCTGCTTCACACACACTTAGCTGGTCATCCCCCACACGGAACACCCATTCAGGGCCAGTTTACGCCTGGTCCGGTTTTCTAGTATTGCAGGACGGAGACTGATCGGTAGAATTTTTTTACCCTGTTTCTATGATCTGTAATTATAACTAACACTTCGCCCTCAGCAGAATGTTCATATGATTCACCAGGAGGGAGGCAGAGCAGAATTCCCTCGTCCGTGTGTAGCAATTTGTCAACGTTTGTCAGTGTCTCTTCTGTGACGTTCTCTCACGGCAAAATGGACGTCTCTCTGCCCCCCACCGCCACAAACCAGTCAAGGGATCTCACCAAAAGTTTCAGTTCAACATTCATACGCTTCAATAAACTGTTACGTTTTCTTCTTTTTTCAGGATATTCACAAAAAAAAGACAAATTTCTTCATAAAAAAAGAGCGGTATTTTTTTCACTGTTACGGTTCGTTTGTTTGTAATGACAGTAATCCATGACGTTCAACTTTGTCATTAAATTAGATACTTTTTTCTTACTAAATCACTCACTAATTGTCTCTCTGTATTTAGTAACACATTTCTACGACAATAAAACACTTTCATAGCATAACACAGTACAGTATATCAAAAGATGTTATAATTAAAATACAACACACACACACACACACACACACACAAACACACACACACACACACACACACACCATGACATTTATGAAGACCAACAGTAAAAGTTTGCGAGTAAAATTGTTTATTCATTAATGCATTTTTTTTTCTGACGACACAACAGTTATGTTACCCAACCCTGATGTATGTTGAGAATGATGGGGTATACTGTTGCTGTATACTGTTGGTGGGTATACCTTCCTCAGTGTCAGTGAATAATTATGATATAGCTTAGCTGTGTATGTGTACGTTTGTATCAGTTTGGGCATTTGTGTACGTGACTGTCTGGGTGTGTATCTTTTTGTCTATCTGTGTGTGTCTGTGTGTGTGTTTGTTTGTTTGTGCACACACCCTACACACACACACGCTCACAAACCCAAACCCATCCACATACCCCATACCCATACCCACAGCCACCCCACACCACCCAACACCCACCCACCAACATCACCCCACACACCCCCACACCACGTCTCCCACCACCATAAAGTACCCTCTCCAGCCAGATTACAATTAGGGCGCTCTTATACTCCCTGAGCTGAGGTCTCCCAACAACTCGTTCGCCTCTTCACTGCTGCTGTTTGATTCTTTACCGACCATTAGCGTCACTGTATCTACGACCGTCTCCCCAAGTAATGAGTTTTACTAAGGAGGAACTTAGTGAGGGGGGGGGGTTATATTAGCCGGTGAATCTGTTATATTAGGCGTTAAATTTATCTTATATTAAGGACAGAGATTGAAAGTGAAAGACAGCGTTGGAAAGTGACGGATATTAATAAAAACATAAGAAAAATAAGTAGTCTGCAATAGGCCGGTTGGTCCGTGCATGGCAGCTCCTGTCAAGAGTTACTACCACTCTCTATCATCAATGAATCTATCTAGCCTCCTTTTAAAACTTTCCAGCGTTCCAGCACTTACTACAAAGTTGCTAAGCTTGTTCCAATCGTCCACCACCTATTTGTGAACCAGTTCCTTCCTATCTCCCTCCTAAACCTAAACTTATCCAACTTAAGTCCGTTGTTACGAGTCCTATCCTGCTCGGATATTATAAGAACTTTATCTATATCCCCTTTATTGATTCCTTTCACCCACTTAAATACTTCTATCATATCTCCCCGCACTCTTCGTCTTTCTAGGGAATGCAAGTTTAGTTTCTTTAACCTAGCCTGATATGGAAGGTTTCTAAGTCCCGGAATCATTTTCGTCATTCTTCGCTGCACCGACTCTAGTGAATTGATATCCATTCAATAATAAGGGCACCAGAACTGAATCGCATAATCGAGGTGCGGCCTGACTAGCGCAAGATATAGTTGCAATAAGACCTCTGCACTCTTGTTACTTACACTTCTAGATATAAAACCTAATAACAATTATTTCTCTTAAGTGTTTGTGTGTGTGTTTTTTAGTTCTTGTCTGTGTGTGTTTGTATAAGTGTGTATTTTATATGGATTTTGCCCCAGGATCGAACCATTGACCCTTAGGACGGGAGGCGAGTATCGTATCCACTTTACCACTGTACCCAAAATGTACATTGATGAACAGTTACGAGCATTATTGGACAGTGATGGACATTATTGGACAGTGACGGACAGTGGCGGAAAGTCAGAGAAGACAGAGGGAAGTGCATCATTAAGGCTCTGTCTCTCGGTTAATGAATTCATTAGGAAGGATGGGAGGACTGTGGGCCCAGGGCGAGGAGGAGGAAGAGGAGGAGGAAGAGGAGGAGGAGGAAGAGGAGAAAAAAAAATTAGAGCTACTATTACTAATACTACTACTAATAATAATAAAAACATCAACAGAAAGGAAAAAGAAAAAGAAGAAATTCTTGTCCTCTACACACCTTTGTTCTGTACTTCCAATCCTCTTAATGACCTGACCTGACCTGACCTGACCTGACCTGACCACCACAGAGTCTCAGCGTTATATCCATGTCACTGCCATCACTGCGACACGACAAAGACTCGGACTTAGAATATAATAATAAGTAGCGAAAAAAAATAATGCCAAGGCCTTTGAGAATCCGGATTGACAATACGAGAACGCTGCTTAATTGGACAGAGGTAATTACATATATAATTTGACAGAAATAATTAAAACAGCCATAATGAAATGTATAATTGGACAGGTATAATCAATAGCTATAATTAGAGGTATAACTAGACAGGTATAATACGACAAGTAAAATAACTGTTATCTAAAACTTTCCCGAAGTCGCTCTCACCTGGCGTAAGAACAGAGAGAGAGAGAGAGAGAGAGAGAGAGAGAGAAAGATATGTCTTACGATCAGGTTATATAGATGATACCCTAAATATATCCGGTGGGAGCTATCTCACTTTTTTAATCTCTACTTCAGAATTCACAAGACGAAAGGAACTCAACTACGGCAACTACGAGTGTGTACTGTCTCAGGTACCACGGGAGGGTAGAGGATAGAGGAGTGGGAGAGGATAGAGGAGTGGGAGAGGGTAGAGGGAGGGGAAGGGTAGAGAGAGAGGGTATATGTAGGGAGAGGGGGGAGAGGGGGGCGGGAGAGAGGGGGGAGGGGAGGAGAGGGGAGGAGAGGGGAGGAGAGGGGGGGAGAGGGGAGGAGAGGGGAGCGTGTACAAGTAGATCTTAAAACAATGAGTCTGCTGTGTGTGTATTTTATTGGACATACATACATTTACGTACACGTGTATAGATAGATAGATCGATTTATAGATAGATAGATAGATAAATCAACAAACATTTAGACAAGCAAATAAACAGACAGGCAGAGATAAATCGAGCTAGACAAATAAAAAGAACAAGACAGACAGACAGACAGACAGACAGACAGACAGACAGCACAATGCAGCAGCTGTGGCGGTGTGGTGGGTGAAGGTAATGTTATGCTCGGAGGGAAATGCCATCTGGCGCCCTGAATGTCTCATCAGCCAGCCAGGTGGTTCATGGTAGGTGGTTCATGGTAGGTGGTTCATGGTAGGTGGTTCATGGTAGGTGGTTCATGGTAGGTGGTTCATGGTAGGTGGTTCATGGTAGGTGGATCATGGTAGGTGGTTCATGGTAGGTGGATCATGGTAGGTGGTTCATGGTAGGTGGTTCATGGTAGGTGGATCATGGTAGGTGGTTCATGGTAGGTGGTTCATGGTAGGTGGTTCATGGTAGGTGGTTCATGGTAGGTGGTTCATGGTAGGTGGATCATGGTAGGTGGATCATGGTAGGTGGATCATGGTAGGTGGATCATGGTAGGTGGTTCATGGTAGGTGGTTCATGGTAGGTGGTTCATGGTGGGTGGTTCATGGCAGATAGAGATAGGTACAGAGAAAGATTGATGATAGATAGATAGATAGATAGATAGATAGATGATAGACAGATAGATAGACAGATAGCCGTATATAACGATAGCTTTATAGTGCATTGATCATTAATTCATTATTGGGTGAGGATTCCAATATATTTGTGAATAATGAATAATTTATCTATGAAAGTTTCAGTCCACACATGAATAACATTAATAAATTACTCGTGTGTGAGTTAAACCTTCCACTAAATATTCTAGAAGTTACTGAAATAATATTAGTTTACGTCTCAGGTTTATCTTACACCATTTGCTGCACAATAAACATTTAAAAGATATGTTATTATAATTTTTGGAGGCCATGCATTTTGTATATACTCTTGGTAAACATTTTAAAACACTCTTGGTACAACTTAAAACACTATTGATAAACATTGTAGAGATTAAACAACTTTAAAATAATCATGATAAAACAGGTGAATACAAAAGCAAGATTCATAACGTCTCATAATTATGCTCCTTAAAGTCAACTTGACCAGGTAACTCTCACCTGATGGCTAGAACTACAGGTAATTAGTGATAAGTAAGGGAGTAATCACCTTCATAGCCGCCACCTGACCGTCCAATCTTAAACTAATATAATTAACAGAGATAAAAGAACATATCCAATTGTCTGACTTCTTGAATGCCACCATAATTAACACTGAAACTCTACTTTAACTAGATACGCCTACTTGACACCTTAATTAAATACGTTCACTTAACACCACACTACATTAAGACTCTACCTTAATTACTGTAGATACACGTTCACTTCACACCACACTACACTAAGACTCTACCTAAATTAGATATACATTCACTTAACACCACACTAAGACTACCTTACATTCACTTAACACCACACTAAGACTACCTTACTGAGATATGCATTCACTTAACACCACACTAAGACTACCTTACATTCACTTAACACCACACTAAGACTACCTTACATTCACTTAACACCACACGACAGTAAACAATATCAAGACACACAATATTAACATGTAGAATCTCCATAAACTCTGACCCTGGAGATTGCCTGGGGAGGGGAGTGAAGCTCTGTTGTCGTTCTTGTAATCCGGATCACTCAGACGGATGGAAGGAAAGCCAGGGGAATATCCGACGATTATGATGAATTGATGTTGTGGACGCTTAAACAGTTCTCTGGATTGGTCAAACGAACGCATCCAGTAATTGATACACGAGCCGCAGGGTATCGACCAATCACGTGCCACAGATAGCAAGCCACAAATAGCATCGACCAATTAGAGGCAAAAACATACAAAAGACTGAATGAACCACGGGGTAATCGACCAATCACGCGCCACAGATAGCAAGCCACAAATAGCATCGACCAATCAGAGGCAAAAACATACAAAAGACTGAATGAACCACGGGGTAATCGACCAATCACGCGCCACAGATAGCAAGCCACAAATAGCATCAACCAATCAGAGGCAAAAACATACAAAAGACTGAATGAACCACGGGGTATCGACCAATCAGGCACTAAAGATGACAAACCACACACATAGCAACGACCAATCAGGGAGTACAACTGCAGGGCATCGACCAATCAGGAAGCACAATGCACCAACTCCCCACCAACCGGGAACACATCTCTCTTGGAACTTTTCATTTTGCCTCATCAGTTTTCCTGAGATGTTCCACTTAAGTTGACCTCATATGACCTCGGGCCGGGACGGAAGGGCCACGTTGGGTCCAGAAAAGGTCAAGGAGAGAGACAGGTCAAAATGTAATTGAAAATCAAAATTACTAACCTACCCTTAGCTTAACTTAATCCAACCTAACTTAATCTTACATAATTGAATCATACTATAAGCTATCCCAGTCTAATTTAACTTAACCTAATCAAATTTAACCCGACTTTAACCTAATTTAACCTAACCTCACCCTTTACATCTGTGTAAAGCGAAAAACAAACTCAAATACACCACAACATATTTAAAAAAAGTCAAACTTGTTAATATATATTTAAATAAACACAAAAGATCCATCTATATACTTTTATACATCTACACAAGAGAAGAAAATAAGAGAAAATTTATAAAAAAGTAAAAATTCCATCTTCTTGTTTATTGTTTCCATCTACATAAAAAGAAGGAAATATAAATGGCTAGAAAATGATGGC
>NW_024743709.1:2482756-2502756 GCF_018991925.1 Homarus americanus
GGCAATATCTAGCGGAGATTAACTCGAAATGAAGAAAAAATTTATATTTCCCTAAAAATATGAGGCAGGTATTAGAACTCAATTTCCACTGCCATTCCTCCTTCATCTCTCTGTCATTTCCTTCGTAATTCAATCTCTTCTGTTGCTTCTAATCTCTCATTTCCCACTCTTATTTCCTCTGCTCTCTCTCTCACTCCCCGTTTTCTATATGTAACCAGAATTATCTCAAAGTTTGACAGTTTGTAATAGAATAAAGTAGATCAGAGTCATTAGGGTAAAGGACTTGGGGCTACTTTGGTTACTTTCAAAGTTTATAAACTTCAAAAGCAGTTCGGAGTTAAGATGAATTTGTTGTTGAATTAGTTGGAAGATGATGATTACTACTACTACAATTACTACCTTTTTTTTAATTATGGCCTCCAGCCTCCCCCAATAGCCATACCTTCGCCATCATTTAATTACTACAACTACTACTTTTTTTTAAATAACCTCCATCCCCCCCTAATAACCAACAATATATAATAACTATAACAACTGTTACGCCGTCTCTTAATTTACTTAAATATCCAGGTTCTAGGCGTAACCAAACAAAAAGTGAAGTAAATTAAAAGAGAATAAAAATAAATAAAATAAACCATTAAGAATTTAATTGATTAAATATTAACACAATAAAGAGCCTCGTAGGCTGTCACAACAAATTGATTCACCATCGAAACTTTTAAGACACAAGTGATACAAAACATCGAAACATCAAAAGAATAAAAATAAAGCATTGGATTATGTTAACACTGCATAAACATATAAAAACTATCACTGAAATTAACTAACGTGAAACAACACTGAATTACTTGAATACAACTAAGCAAATACTGATGGACACAAACAGAGACATAAATAGGTACTCACATAGATATACCACATTGGTGGCGACAGGAACAACACAAATAAATTAAGTATAAGTAACAAGTGACACTCAAAGGATGTGTACTGTATGACAAGAGGACTGAACTGACTCAAGTCAGTTGGTGGGTCCTATATATAAGGTCGGCTCCCGCCACGCGACCCGCCGGTGGGTCGTTTAACGATGCAGATGGTCGTTAGAGAACAAAGAATGCTGGTTACAATACAAAATAAAGAAATAAGATGGGCTTGAACAAATAATGACAGTTAAAACCTTACCAGCACAGGGTAAGGTGACTAGAATATATAATAGTAAATTTAACACATTATTACAGGAATAATATGGAACATGGGAGCTGTTATATATAAAAAAAATAGAAAAAATACGACACGGTCGTAACACAACATAAAAATAACAAGACTTTATTAGCACGATAAATAACTTGGCTTCTGTGTACCAAATCACCTTCAAACATTTTCGGGGATAATTACCACTGGGCAGGTCCTTGATGTCAACAACACCTCAGACATAAACACGCCCTCACCCACTGCCATGTGTTTCAATAAACTGTGGAAATTCAAGAAAATATTGTCTTGGCGTTTCGTGTTTCTCTTCCTAAAGAATAAGGAAAGTAAAGGAACAGACATGGTGGACGCTGAAGTCTTGCTCGCGATAAACAAACATGATTTAGTAACTTATTAGAATTATTTGGGGACTGTCAATAATTGGCAGTAAATATGCAGGTGTTCAGTAGGTAGCAGTAATCCCGACACCACCAGTTGTCAGTAAGTTATCCGGACTGGCGAGGTTCACGTCACCGGAGAGCTTGGGTAATACCTTCGTTCAGTGAGAAGTAAAGGGTCGAGTTCTCGGGTAAGACGGAAACTCATCACTAACTTCTGCATCTTTCCAGCAGAGTTACTGTACCTTCCCCTCTTATCTTACGCTTATTAGCCACCATTAAGGCCAAAAATTAAAAATAAGTTCAAGATGGCGAGGTGAAAGGCGCAGCTGCGCTGACAAACCAAATAACGTCTGCGCAGATGTCCCTCCAGGTGTGCCACTGTAGGCGGCAGGCAGCTCATGGCCAAAAATTTACGAGTACTTAAAGTTAATGACTCACAAATAAAAGACTGGAATACCTTTTGCAGTTTACGAATCTTCGGATCTTACTAGTGTGTAGAGTTAATTGTGCAAGAATATAATAACAGTAGCAGCAGGGATGACTTCAGTGCCTAATTTCTGTAGTTATTGGTTGGGTTTAGGTTACTGTGAGCTGTGTGGCCCCAGTCTTACACTATTAGTCCTTGAGCGTACAGAGGGAGACACTGACATGCTGTACAGAGCTGCTGCAGTAGGTGGTATTAGGTGAGGGGGTCGTCACACACACACACACACGTAGGGACTGCCTGATTATGTGTGTCGTGTGTGAATACTACCACTGCCTCGCCTGCTGGGGTACTTTTATATGGAGTGGATCTTCATAAAATCACACAGGAAAAAGGTAAACAATGGAGCACCTTACCATTCGTCTTTACAAACGTACATACAGTCCAAGCATAAATACAAATATACATAGATATATACAGTACATTCAAATATACACACAAAGTTACGTGCAAATTTATACACAAACATACATACAAACACATATATGGTAAGTTAAATACAACCATAAAAACAGGTAATCAAACCTAACTCAACTCAACGCAACCAAACGTAACGTAATCTAAGCTAAAACTATCTAACCTAACTAATCCTAACTAAACCAAACTAATCCTAACTAAACCAGCGTAACCTAACTTAATCAAATCTAATAGTTAACTGCCTCTCTTGCAGTTAAACCTTAAACGTCGAAATAAACAACTTTTTTGACACGTTACAAATATACTGTATATGTCAAGGACGGAGGGAACGAGATCTTTCATTATTGTGACGAAATTAACGAAAAACTCAAGAACGTTAAACAACTTCTCTGAAAAATGAGATCAAACGATTAATTAATGATTTTCTGTGTTGCAGATCCTGTAATGGTGTTGTAGGACCTGTAATACTGTGTTGCAGGTCCTGTAATAATGTGTTGCAGGTCCTGTAATGGTGTTGCAGGACCTGTAATGGTGTTGCAGGACCTGTAATACTGTGTTGCAGGACCTATAATACTGTGTTGCAGGTCCTGTAATAATGTGTTGCAGGTCCTGTAATGGTGTTGCAGGACCTGTAATGGTGTTGCAGGACCTGTAATACTGTGTTGCAGGACCTGTAATACTGTGTTGCAGGTCCTGTAATAATGTGTTGCAGGTCCTGTAATACTGTGTTGCAGGACCTGTAATAATGTGCGTAAATAATGTTGTGATTTTAACAGGTTTGAGTGTGTGTATATGTGTGTGTGTGTGTGTGTGTGTGTGTGTGTGTATTATGTACGTGGTTTAGTGTACACATATTTGGACGTATGTCTGTGTCTGTACGTGTGAGTGTAGTGTGCGTACGTGTGTATATTAATTTTCCATTGACCTAACTTGTGATATTATTTATTTCCTCAATATTGACCTGAACACCTGTATACGTTAGCAAGGACGGACACACACACACACACACACACACACACACACACACACACACACACACACACACACACACACACACACACACACACACTGTAACCATACGCATTAATCTACAACCAAAATGAGGTCTAGTCCACGGATATTGATGATCAGCTTCTTATTGAAATATAGGCCTATGGTATAACGTCAACTGGATAAACTATAGCTCTGAAACGTAAGGCAAGACTATAATAACAGACAAAAAGAGACCCGGAGTGTAAATATAAATAATTAAGGACTGTAAACTTCTCGATAGCATTTGTCTTATCGTTATTGACACCACGGGGAGCTGTTACGTCATGTCAACAAACCCTACCACGCATGGGCACCAACGGAGTCATCACCCACACCCACACTGATTAGTTATGAGAGGACTCTTGACTATTTAACAACCTATCGCCAAACATTAGCTTAAGTTCTGCTGAGAGTTTAGTGGGGAAATGGGGAGGTAATCTGGAATAATTGATGAGGCGCTCCACGTCTACCCGAGGTGAGGGATCTGATCCGTCTTTTGTGAGTAGGAGGTATACGGGGATCTAGTTCACATATTTATAACAGTCATATATAACTCCTCTTCTTTATCCTGCGCCTCAGTTTCTATACAATGGAGCGAGAGGCGACTGCAATATTTGGTTTCAGGATTACCATAAGAGGAAGTACCTGTGCTTATTTGGGATTACAAAACGGAGAATAATATTAATAGCTTTACATATACAGAGTTATACTGGGACAGAAGCAAAAGCCGAGTAATAATCCTCTTCTGTTACATATATTTTTTCACGCCTTTTATTGCCAAACGTTGATAATATATTTAACGCCAAGTTCTGTCTCGTTTCTTCAGGCAAACAAGTTTTCAATATACAAGTTGGTCCGCACACTGTGGTCAAGATACCTTTATGATTAAATATTTAAATGAACGTTCTAACTTTGCAACAGATAGTTAAATATTCATGAATATCTTAAAAGGCGTTTGTGGGGAGTTTACCGGCCGAGAAAAACAAAATAAAAGATTACAGTTTATGACTGTCTGTCCCTCTCTCTCTCTCTCTGTTTCCCTCTCTCTCTCTGTTTCCCTCTATCTCTCTCTCTCTGTTCCACCCCCCTCTCTCTCTGTCCCACCCCTTTCTCTCTCTGTCCCACCCCCCTCTCTCTCTGTTCCACCCCCCTCTCTCTCTGTTTCCCTCCGCCTCTCTCTCTCTGTTTACCCCGCTCTCTCTATTGTCAGCTGACCTCCACACGATCCTGGGCCATTAATGAACGCACACAACGGAGTTAACAAGGTTTCTCCAACATACATACATACATACATACATACATACATACATACATACATACATACATACATACATACATACATACATACATACATACATTCATACATACATACATACATGTCGGAACCGAAAATTACACACACACACACGTGCAGAAAATTAAAACAAACAAAATCAAACACAATAACAATAAAAAATACCCAAGAAACAAATGAAAAATACAAACAAACAAACGAACATATAGACAAACAAACAGCCAGACATATAGACAAACAAACAAACAAAAGTATAATAGAAATAAGCAAACAAACAAACAGACATATAAACAAACAAACGAATAAATAGACAAATGAAACAAAACAAATACATATAGATAAATAAAACAAAATAAATACATAGACAACAAACAAAACAACACATAGACAAACAAACAAACAAACAAACAAACAGACATATAGACGAACAAACAAACAGCCATAAACAAACAAACAAACAAACAAACAAACAGACAAACCCAAAGTCTCCCCAGACCCAGATTAGGATTAAGGGAAGAATTAATTAAAGGCCACAAGAAATCCTCTGTTTTTGGTATTATTTCCAAAATTAGAAAGTAAAGCAAAATGCAATAATGTCTGTTGTGTTGTGTTGTGTTGTGTTGTGGTCCACGGTGTGTTGTGTTGTGTTGTGTTGTGTTGTGTTGTGTTGTGTTGTGTTGTGTTGTGTTGTGTTGCGGTCCATGGTGTGTCGTGTTGTGCTGTGTTGTGTTGTGTTGTGTTGTGTTGTGTTGTGGTCCACGGTGTGTTGTGTTGTGTTGTGTTGTGTTGTGTTGTGTTGTGTTGTGTTGTGTTGTGTTGTGTTGCGGTCCATGGTGTGTCGTGTTGTGTTGTGTTGTGTTGTGCTAGGTGTGTTGTGTTGTGGTCCACGGTGTGTTGTGTTGTGTGCTGTGTTGGGGGGGGAAGTTGTGTTGCAGTGTGTTGTGTTGTGTTGTGTTGTGTTGTGTTGTGTTGTGTTGTGTTGTGTTGTGTTGTGGTGTACAGGTTGTGTTGTGTTGTGGTCCATTTCTGTGTGTTGTGTTGTGTTGTGTTGTGTTGTGTTGTGTTGTGGTCCACGGTGTGTTGTGTTGTGTTGTGTTGTGTTGTGGTCCACGGTGTGTTGTGTTGTGTTGTGTTGTGTTGTGTTGTGGTTGTGGGTTAGGTTAGGTCCACGGTGTTGTGTTGTGGGGTTGTGCCAGGTTGTGGGTCTACGGTGTAAGTTGTGTTGTGTTGTGTTGTGTTGTGTTAGTTAGTTGTGTTGTGGTCCACGGTGTAAGTTGTAAGCGTTGTGTTGTGTTGTGGTTGCGGGTCCATGGTGTGTCGTGTTGTGTCGTGTTGTGTTGTGTTGTGTTGTGTTGCTGTGGTTGTGTTGTGGTGTCGTGTTGTGGGTTAGGTTGTGGTTGTGTCCAAGTAAAGTTGTGTTGTGTTGCTAAAGCCAGGTTGTGTTATTGTGTTGTGGGTCCACGGTGTGTGCTTAAAGCAGTTGTGTTGTGTTGTGTTGTAACCATGGTGTGTCGTTGTGTCGTGTTGTGTTGTGTTGTGTTGTAGTTGTGGTTGTGTTGTGTTGCTGTGGTGTGTCGTTGTGTTGTGTTGTGTTGTGGTCTCACGGTGCGTTGTATCGTGCTGCGTCATCTCTCTATGTACGTCGTCATTTAATTAATAAGTTAACTCGTAATAATTACACTCAGGGCTAAAAATATTTCAATTTTTTTTAGAATCCCTTTAGCTTTATTTGTCTTAATTTACAGTGTGTGTGTGTGTGTGTGTGTGTGTGTGTGTGTGTGTGTGTGTAATTAATTTGCTCAACTCACCTATATCAATTATGATTATTTTCCCCAGGTGTGTTGCCGTCAGCGGTGTGGCGTGAAGTCTTTCGTCCTGGGAAGAGAAATAATTGACCACAACACACCTACTTCCTTACAGTTATGACGTAAGACAGGTAGAATCAAGGACACACCTACCACACCTGACCAGAGCACATGTGAACTACTCCACTTCAGACAGTGTTGAGGCCACATGTGTGTTAGAGACTTGTTGAGGGGTGCAGGTGTGTTTTAGTAAAATTAATTAATCACCTTCAGAAAGCGACAGATATGGAGAGTAGGAAGATATGCTTATTTACATACCTGTCTTAAGTGTACAGGTGTGAAATGTCGCATATATTTCGTCTGTGACCGTGTGGGTGTTCGTCTTATATATACATACCTGCTGAATCGATTTTTACCATATATGCTTCTCCTATATAATGTCCATCACTCGTACCGGCAGTGATATAAGCTATACGCATTTACATAAGCAGGTATAATGACATATATATATATATACCTTGCCCAGCTGTTATAATTCCATATAATATCTACAAAACATAAACGTCTTGAAATATAAAAAAAACATCGATATAAGTGAGCTGCGTGTCATATATGTCATTCATATACTAAACAACTCTCAGCCTCATATATAAGAATACTGACCAATGAAACGTAGCCTAAGGTTCCTTTAACCATTTCGTTGACAGACAGACAGACAGACAGGCAGATTCTTCGTGTCTAGAGAAACTACTTTGTGAAGATATAAACGCTGGTGATATATATATATTTAAATGCACCACAAAATGCCATCTGCTTGGTGCTTGTAGTACTGACGTGCTTGGTGTAGATGCCTGATGAGATAAACGAACCATTAACACCTCAAGTCACACCTTCTGCTTGGTGCCCGTAGCTTTGACTTGCTTGGTGCAGCTACAACAAGGCCAAGCGGTAAGCTACAGTAAGTCACACTATCTGCCTGGTGCTAGTGGGATTATATTTACGTGGTTGGTGCAGCGGCCTGGTGAGATACACAGACCAGTGACATAGCCTTAATTAAATCACACCATATGGCAGCGACTTGGCAATGAAGTGTGTTCCAGTGACCGGCAGGTGATGGGAATCAAGTGAACGGAAGGAGGAACGTTAAAAGATCGTATTGATACGTTCGAGTGAGTAGAAATTCCAGGAAGCAAAGATCGGTATCGTCAGTGTCGCCAAGGCAGTAAGGTTAAAAAGTGGCGCCTATTTTTTTTTCTATGTATAAAAGTGCAGTCTAAGTGTTAAAGTGTGCTAAAGTGTATCAAAGTGACCTCCATGACCGCCCCTGGGGACCTCGGCCCCATCACCACCAGCCCCTTCCTCCACGACTACCTCTATGCTCTCAACCTCTCCACTCTGGCCTACCCTGGCAACCTGACTTACTGGAGCGGCGACGACAACACCACAGCGACATGGGAGGAAGAGGATATCGGAGGAGGAAGAGGAGGAGGAGGGCCACTGACGACGCCAGCAGCCAATTGGTGGGGTCTGGTAGCCCTGCTGGTGGTGTTGTTGACGCTCTTCGGCAACATACTGCTCATCCTGGCCATCTCGTGGGATCGTCGCCTCCAGAACATGACCAACTACTTCCTCTTGTCCCTCGCCGTCACCGACCTCATGGTGGCCTCCCTCGTCATGCCGCTCTCCATCGTTGTCCTTATCTTAGGTCAGTGCCATTAACTTGTTCTATATCAGTGCCATTAACTTGTGTTGTTTAAGTGTTATTAATTTGTTCTATGTCAGTGTCATTAACTTGTTCTATGTCAGTGCCATTAATTTGCGTTGTTTCAGTGTTATTAACTTGTTCTGTCTCAGTGTTATAAACTTTGAGACCAATGTTAATAACTTCGTTGCAGTAGAGCAGATGGTATTTATTCTTCATCCAAGGTCAGGCGCCCTTAACTCTGGCCAATGTCAAGTATCTTTATATGGCTTCAGTGACAACAGTTGTTCATCTCAGGTGAAGTGAGGTGAAGCACCGTAGTAAACCCGATGGACATTTGGGGTCTTAATATAGAAGACGAACACACAACAGAACACAACGTCTGAACACCACACAACAGAATACAACGTCTGAACACCACACAACAGAACACAACGTCTGAACACCACACAACAGAACACAACGTCTGAACACCACACAACAGAACACAACGTCTGAACACCACACAACAGAACACAACGTCTGAACACCACACAACAGAACACAACGTCTGAACACCTGACAACAGAACACAACGGAACAACAGAACACAACGTCTCAAGAACACCACACAACAGAACACAGTCATAGACACTCACACAACAGAACACAACCACACAACAGAACATAACGGAACACCACACAACAGAACACAACGTCTGAACACCACACAACAGAACACAACAACGTCTGAACACCACACAACAGAACACAACGTCTGAACACCACACAACAGAACACAACGTCTGAACACCACACAACAGAACACAACGTCTGAACACCACACAACAGAACACAACGTCTGAACACCACAAGAGAACATGAAACATCAAAACACAACAGCAGAACACACCTATCACAGCACACAGAGAATGATGATGATGAGTGTGTTCAACAAGTAGTGTCTCTTTCGTTGTTATTTCGTCTAATATTGTATCTCTTATTATCTCTAATTCTCTCTCTCTCTCTTTCTGTGTCTCTAATTTATAAGACAATATGAAATTCTCTGTATTTAGTTTCACCTACACACATAAATACATACATACATACATACATACATACATACATACATACGTACATACACAAGAGTGTTTACAAGTCCAGTTCCCACAGTACCAGATATATAGTTAATCTATATGTTGACTCTATGTTTCTTATCCTTTTGTACTGAAAGCTTTAGTTACTCAAGTGACCCACTCCCCAGTTGCACCATATGTAACTTATTATCCCTGTTTATTGTATATTTTCAACCTTCTGGCTGTCATGTTATCTTAATAAACCGTTAATTATTATTATTATTATTATTATTATTATTATTATTATTATTATTATTATTATTATTATTATTATTATTATTATTATTACTATTATTATTACTATTATTATTATTACTATTATTATTATTATTATTATTATTATTACAGACACACCTACACATTCATACATTAATGATGTTATCAGAGGTTAATACCAGTACTATAAAAGCTTTGTTATACTCGCAAAATATAATGAAATATTCCTTTATCTATATATACATCTAAGTCTGTCCGTCAGTTCGTCTCTCTCGTATTATTAAAGATGTTTTTATAGTCTCGTCCATCTTGTATACAACCAGTGAGTGTAATAATAATAATAAACAGTTTATTAATAGAGTTGGTGGCAAAGTAACCCATAGGTATTATATTCGGGTTAACGCCAGATGATTTTATTCAGCTGAGAACCTGACCGTTAAAGGTAGATGAAAGTGAAATGTGATGGTGATGTCCGTAGAGTTTACCGACCTATTATTATTATTATTATTATTATTATTATTATTATTATTATTATTATTATTATTATTACTATTATTATTATTATTATTATTATTATTATTATTATTATTATTATTATTATTATTATTATTATTATTATTATTATTATTATTATTATTATTATTTTATTAATTAATTATTATTATTAATATTATTATTATTATTATTATTATTATTATTATTTAATTATTATTATTATTAATTATTATTATTATTATTATTATTATTATTATTATTATTATTATTATTATTATTATTATTATTATTATTATTATTATATTATTATTATTATTATTACTATTATTATTATTATTATTATTATTATTATTATTATTATTATTATTATTATGCTTATTATTATTATTATTATACTATTATTTATTATAGTTACCTTTATAATCAGTGATAACTCATAAATTATGGGTATTGAATAATGGATCTCAAGTCATTAGGCTTGGGTTATGGGTCTTGAGTCATAGGGCTTGAGTCATGGATCTCTAGTCATGGGGCCAGTCATGGATCTCTAGTCATAGTGCTTGAGTCATGGATCTCTAGTCATGGGGCTTGGGTTATGGGTCTCGAGTCATGGGGCTTGAGTCATGGGTCTTCAGTCATGGGTCTTGTGTCATCAGAGCTCCCTTCTTTAATTACGGCACAAAGTTCTGGAGTAACTTTTAAGAAACTCCTATTCATACTTTCTTTAACTATCTTTAATACTTTCTATAATTTTTCCATTATACTTTCTTTAATTTTTTACTATACTTTCTTTAATACAGAGAGACTACCTGCACACTCTTCCCTCTCTTAAGACCTCCTTCCTCCCTCTACTCCACCCTCTCTCCCCTCCACCTCCTTCCTCCCCTCCTACTCCCACCTCTCCCTCCTCCACCCCTCCCTTCCTCCCTCTACTCCCCACCCTCTCCCTCCCTCCCCACCCCCTTCCTCCCTCTACTCCCACCCTCCCTCCCTCCACCCCCCCTTCCTCCTCTCCCACCCTCCCCCCACCCCCTTCCCCTCCCTCTCTCCCACCCTCCCTCCCTCCACCCCCCCCGACCGAGCTTCTTCAGCTCAAGAGTCCAAAGTGAAACTACCTCTACTCATGTCCCGTCTTAAATACAGATGATTGGCTGAGATTCTAGCCCTCGGGAGTCCCTCGACGCTGATTGGCCACTTCTTCTTATAATCCTGGAGCGCTGATTAGCTAAGACACTAGCCCTCTGGCGTATCTTGAGGCTGATAGAAACCATCTTAATAATCCTGAAGCGCTGATTGGCTAAGAGTCTAGCCCTATTTAAATTCTTCACGCTGATTGGTTCTTGCTTTCTCCTTCTTGAGCCTCCAGTTCACTTAGCTTGTGGTTTTTGGCTAATCCTTGGCGCTGATTTGCTAATATAATTATCCTCAGGAAAACTGAACGCTAATTGGATGTTGGTCTCTACTCCATCAGCGTTGATATACTAAAATTGTATTTCTTGGAGCATCCTTGATTCTGATTGGTTGTGGTTGAGTGGCTTTTCACAACCTTTTCGCTGATTGGCTACCTGGTTGACGTGTCTCAACGTACACGCAGGAGATCAGTGTAGATGAATATACATGATCAACCTGTACACACATGACTCACCTGTGTGTACATGACCGATCGGTACACACATGGCCTACCTACGTGTACATGATCTCCTGAAGGCGTCAGTAGTAAGAACATAAAGACCATTTAACAGAAATAAACTGTTGACGGTAATCACCAAACTGACTCACATTACCACATACATTATTAAAGCTACAACACTAATTACCCCCTGGGAATCCTCTCATATAATCACCGTGATTAAGTAATTACAACCACCAGTTAAGAGGTTAATGATAGTAATGGTGATGATGGTGATTGATGCCACAGCAGGTAATTACAGGAACATCAACTACACCATTAAGGGAGGGACGGTTGTTAGTAAGGAAATGACGGCAATTAAGGTATTAAAAGAATAAGAACTTAATGACCTACTTGAGGTGAAGTGATGGCTGGCGAACGTCCGTCTGGTGTTGGTGATCGCTCGTGCTGACGCTGACTGCTTCCTGGTGAATATGCAACCTGTGACGAGAACCTGATCTATCTATATCTATCTATCTATCTATCTATCTATCTATCTATCTATTAACATGTGTCTGTCTGTGTCACTGTCCCTCATCAGCACTGAACCTGCTATGAGCCCTTAGCCACAGGCTCACACAGCTGGGCCAGTGAACTGTGTCTTAAAGTTGTGAGCTGAGGCTATAATGCTGCTGCTGCTGCTACTTTTTTTTGTGGAGGTGAGGTGAGGTGAGGTGAGGTGAGGTGAGGTGAGGTGAGGTGAGGTGAGGTGAGGTGAGGTGGCTCCAGCCTCCCTAATAGCCACTACTCAATCATTTTGTACCTTAATATTAAATATCCTAATACAAAAGTAGTTACTCTAGCTGTGTTGAGTTATTGAGTCGTAGATATATGCGACATTCAGTGACTACTCCTACTATATATGTATATATATATAATCTTGGTTCATCTTCTTTCCATTAATATAATTTCTATCAGACAAGATCTGAAAAGACACCCAAGAAACCTTATAGTTTAAGAATCTCCAGTGAGACTCTCATTAGTCCTATCTCTCTTTCTTACTCTCTCTCTCTCTCTCTTACCTCTCTATCTCTCTTTCTTCCTCTCTCTCTATCTCTCCTACTCTCTATCTCTCTTTCTTACTCTCTCTCTATCTCTCATCTCTCTATCTCTCTTTCTTACTCTCTCTATCTCTCTTACTCTCTATCTCTCTTTTCTCTCTCTCTCTACTCTCTTACTCTCTATCTCCCTACCTCTCTCTATCTCTCCTTCTCTCTATCTCTCTTTCTTACTCTCTCTCTATCTCTCTTACTCTCTATCTCTCTTTCTTACTCTCTCTCTATCTCTCTTACTCTCTATCTCTCTTTCTTACTCTCTCTCTATCTCATACTCTCTATCTCTCTTTCTTACTCTCTCTCTATCTCTCTTACTCTCCTCTCTCTCCTCTCTCTCTATATCTCATACTCTCTATCTCTCTCTTACTCTCTCCCCATCTCTCTTACTCTCTCTCTCTTTTGCCTCTCTCTATATCTACCACTCTCTCTCTCTTTCCCATCTCTCTATCTCTCCTTACTCTCTATCTCTCTTTCTTACTCTCTCTCTATCTCTCTTACTCTCTATCTCTCTTTCTTACTCTCTCTCTATCTCTCTTACTCTCTATCTCTCTTTCCTACTCTCTCTCCCATCTCTCCTTCTCTCTATCTCTTTCTTACTCTCTCTATCTCTCTTACTCTCTATCTCTCTTTCTCTCTCTCTATCTCACCCTCTCTATCTCTCTTTCTTCTCTCTCTCTATCTCCTCTTACTCTCTATCTCTCTTTCTTACTCTCCTCTATCTCTCTTACTCTCTATCTCTCCTTTCTTACTCTCTCTCTATCCTCTCCCCCTCTCTATCTCCTCTTTCTTACTCTCCTCCCTATCTCTCTTACTCTCTATCTCTCTTTCTTACTCTCTCTCTCACTCTCTTACTCTCTATCTCTCTTTCTTCTCTCTCTATCTCTCCTCTCTCTATCTCTCTTACTCTCTCCCTATCTCTTACTCTCTATCTCTCTTTCTTACTCTCTCTCTATCTCTCTTACTCTCTATCTCTCTTTCTTACCTCTCTCTATCTCTCTGCTCTATCTCTCTTTCTACTCTCTCCCTATCTCTCTTACTCTCTATCTCTCTTTCTTACTCTCTCTCTATCTCTCTTCTCTCTATCTCTCTTTCTTACTCTCTCTCTCTCTCTCCTTACTCTCTATCTCTCTTTCTTACTCTCTCTCTATCTCTCTTACTCTCTCCTCTCTCTTTCTTACTCTCTCTCTCTATCTCTCTTACTCTCTATCTCTCTTTTCTTACTCTCTCTCTATCTCTCTTACTCTCTATCTCTCTTTCTACTCTCTCTCTATCTCTCTTACTCTCTCATCTCTCTTTCTTACTCTCTCTATCTCTCGTCCTCTCATCTCTCTTTCTTACTCTCTCTCTATCTCTTACTCTCTATCTCTCTTTCTTACTCTCTCTCTATCTCTCTTACTCTCTATCTCTCTTTTACTCTCTCTATCTCTCATACTCTCTATCTCTCTTCTTACTCTCTCTATCTCTCTTACTCTCTATCTCTCTTTCTTCTCTCTCTCTATCCCATACTCTCTACCTCTCTCTCTTACTCTCTCCCCTATCTCTCTTACTCTCTACTCTCTTTCTTACTCTCTCTACTCCTCTCCTTCTCTCTATCTCTCTTTCTACTCCCTCTCTCTCTATCTCTCCATACTCTCACTCTCTCGCTCTTTATCTCTCTAGATTTATACTTTCTACCCAAATGTTCTCTACCAGATCTTCCTCTCCCTCAACCTCTTCCCTCCATCCTCCTCTTTCTCTCTTCTTCCCCCTCTCACCCACTATGCCTATTCCTTTACTATTAACTAACTTCCTTCTCCCTCCATCATCCATCCCTCCCCCAGTCATGTAAATCAATCCTCCCCTCCCTCCCTCCTCCCTTCATCCATCCCTCCACGAAACGTAATTAATCCTTCAACAGGGATTCAAGAGTCATTATCTCTGGCCAACCTCCCGACCGCCACCCAGCTCTCAAAAGGCTGGAGTTAACCTCACACACCTGTCGCTTTAATTGCTGACACCACATACACCTGACTCACCTGTGGGATTTTGTGGGATTTTGTCTGACTCATCTGTGGGATTTTGTGCCCCAATTTTTATAAGACGCAACAGACTGCCAGCTGGGAAGTGTAGGACAGTGTCATGTGAGAAGTGCAGGTCAAGCAACTGGGAGGTGAAGGTTAGTGCCAACTGGAAAGTGAAGAACAATTGCCAACTGGGAGGTGAGGTCAGCACCAACTGAGAAGTGAAGGACAGTGTCAACTGGAAAGTGCAGGTCCAGTGCCAACTGGAAAGTGCAGGTCAGTGCCAACTGGAAGTGCAGGTCAGTGCCAGCTGGAAAGTGCAGGTCAGTGCCAACTGGAAAGTGCAGGTCAGTGCCAACTGGAAAGTGCAGGTCAGTGCCAACTGGAAAGAGTGAGGGGACAGTGTCAGCTGGGAGGTGCAGGTCAGTGCCAACTGGAAAGTGCAGGTCAGTGCCAGCTGGTGCAGGTCAGTGCCAACTGGAAGTGAGAACAGTGCCAACTGGGAGGTGAAGGACAGTGCCAGCTGAGAGAGTGGCGTCAGGTAGTGCCTTTGCACAGGAACACAAGTTGGGTGTTTACAGAGGCGGAAGGAAAGTGTCTTGCTGCCTCAAGTTTCTGACATGGAGGATGAGTGGGAGAGATGGTGGGAGAGCAGGGTGAATGGGAGAGGATGAGTGGGAAGGGATGAGTGGGAGAGGAATGAGAGTGGGAGAGAGGAGAGTGATGGGGAGAGGATGAGTGGGAGGGTGAGTGGGAGGCAGGATTAGTGGTAGAGAGGAGGATGAGTGGGATAAGAGGATGGTTGAGAGAAGAAAAAATATAAAAAAAGACACACGGGTGAGAGAATAAGAAAGACAAGTGTGTATGTAACACTGACCAAGAGAGAGTTATGTATCCTCTCTCTCTCTCTCTCTCTCTCTCTCTCTCTCTCTCTCTCTCTCCCCTCTCTCTCTCTCTCTCTCTCTCTCTCTCTCTCTCTCTCTCTCTCTCTCTCTCTCTCTCTCTCTCTCTCTCTCTCTCTCTCTCTCTCTCTCTCCCTCTCTCTCTCTCTCTCTCTTCTCTCTCTCTCTCTCTCTCTCTCTCTCTCTCTCTCTCTCTCTCTCTCTCTCTCTCTCTCTCTCTCTCTCTCTCTCTCTCTCCCTCTCTCTCTCTCTCTCTCTCTCTCTCTCTCTCTCTCTCTCTCTCTCTCTCTCTCCCTCTCTCTCCCCTCCCTCTCTCTCTCTCTCTCTCTCTCTCTCTCTCTCTCTCTCTCTCTCTCCCCTCTCTCCCTCCCCTCTCTCTCTCTCTCTCTCTCTCTCTCTCTCTCTCTCTCTCAGTATTAACAGGGGAGTGTGTGTGTGTTTGTATTAGTATATATTTTACCATTCGCTTTTTAACTCCCGCATGGACATATTGTTTGTTTGTCTGTTTGTGTATTTACGCTTTGGAGACTCTTGCCTTTATATATGGTAGGAGTCAGGTACACACACACACACACACACACACACACACACACACACACACACACACACACACACACACACATAATCCCATACCTGTGTGCAAAAACTAAAAAAAATCTTTCTTTTCGGTTGAGCAGAAAAACTGAAACCTTTCGAAAAGTTAAGAATTAAATGTGTTTTTTTAATTCTTATATAATTCTTCAGTAAAAGTCAAGGTCAGGTTAGGTCACAAGAGGTCAGGTTAAGAGTGAACTAGGTTAGGTTAGGTTAGGTTAAACTTTACATTAGGTTAGGCTATGTTAGCTCGAGTTAGGTCAGGTCACGTTAAGTTAGGTTAGGATCAGGTTAAGTCTCTTTACGTTAGGTCGAGTTAGGTCAGGTCACGTTAAGTTAGGTTAAGTCTAGTTGGTTAGGTTAGGTTAGGTCAGGTCAGGTTAGGTTAAAGTACCATATTTACAGGAAGAGAATTCATTTATTTTGGAAGATTTGGGAATTGAAAGGATGATAATGAGTGAGTTAGAATGATGATGAATTAACTAGGATGATGATGAGTGAGTTAATGACCAATCCTCCGTGAAACAATGTCATGTAATATTCAGCCTAATCATCAATCCTTCTTGCTCTAGGACAATTACCAATCATACCCTCCCTCACGCCTCACTCTCACCTGTAATTATGCAAATTAAGGATGATAAATGATGCTGTAAGAGGAGGGTGGGAGATGAGCCCCACAGTGATCCCCGCATTTAAGAGGAGATGAATGACCAGATGGATAATTTAGTACAAGGATCATTACTTTACACTGATGGCCACACTAATTGAAGGGTAATTATACGCCATTATTCTCTCTCTCTCTCTCTCTCTCTCTCTCTCTCTCTCTCTGCATGTGTATTGTTTATAAGTGTCAGTGTGTGTACGTAAATGTATGTATGTATGTATGTATGTATGTATGTATGTATGTATGTATGTATGTATGTTTTTATGTACGTATGTATGCATTATTTTTTCTATTCTTTAAACTAATTTTAATCAATTTACATATTTTCCCAAACATTAGTTATCATCATTATCGTAAAATATTAAAGATAAAAAGCAAAATTATCAAACAAAATTTTTGCTTTGTTTTTTATTTCTGTTTTATCTGATTTTATGAATTTGTTTTTATTTAGTTTTATTCTGTCTTGTCAGCTCAGATTTTAGCAACTTTTTTATTGGTCCAGAGTTTATGTGAATATTTTTTGGTACTTTCTTTACACATAAGCCTGACTCAATTTGACCTAACTTGACCTGACCTAACCTAACCAAACCTCCCATACCCAATATTAATCTAATTTATCCTATCCTACTGAATTTGACCTAACCTAACCTAACTTTAACCTCATCCAACAACCTGCCACAAACATCACTGACTTTATATCTGTTTCTTATGAGACTGATATGCGTTGATCACAACCTAACCTAACCTACCTTTGCAACCAAATCGACCTTAAACCACAACACAACCTACTTGTCAACCAGTCGGCCTTAACCTGACACTGCATCAGCAATCGGCAACCAACCTAACCTGGCACTGCACATCAGCAATCCCAACCTTGAAAACACCAACCTGCCTTGCAATCCTTAACCTAGCACAAACACCATGCTTAATCAACCAGCACAAACTGGCCTGCATGCAGGCAGTCGGCAGCCAGCTGGGTATGGCTGGCTTGATCGGCCTTGGTGGGCTGGGCACGACCTCTTGTGGAAATGATGTAGCATTGACTGAGCCTGGTTTGTCCGGTTGAAAGATGCTTGGGGAATTAAGGGGTTTGGGTTGGGGTTGGTTCGGGACAGGGGTTCAAGTTGTCATAAGCACGGGCATGGTGCGTTGCTGGATAGATTGAGCACAGCATGGGTGGGCGTTTGGTGAGCGGCGGTAAAACAGGCAGGCTGTTTGAATGATGGCAGTGCAGGCTGGGGGATGCAGAGCCCAGGCCCATGGGCAGAACAGGCCCATGGGAATGACAGATGGCGTCACTTGACGGTACTGACGACCAAGATGCAGCGTCATGACAGGCTGCTCTGGGGCTGGCGCCATGACAGAGCGTCACGAGCGGCTGCTGACTGACACAAAAACCACAACATCCACAACACACTACTTAAAGCACCTGCAGCAAAAACCACAACAACCACAACAACTACCACAACAACCACAACAACTCAACAACAACCCACAACAACCACAACGCAACCCAGCAAAAACCACAACAACCACAACAACTACCACTACAACCAAGCAACACGCAAAACCACAACAACCACAACAACTACCACTACAACCACAACACCTGCAACAAAACCACAACATCACAACAACTACCACTACAAACACAACACTACCACAACAACCACAACAACAACATTAGGTAACACAGACAGGGTACAAAAATATTGTCAGCAGAATTACACCAACATTAAAAATCCAAGAAAAATAATGAAAAAAAAATATTAATTTACACAAAGTTGAGTTTCGCTCACGTCCCTACAGCTGTGACAAGAGTGAGTGACAGGAGAGTTTGGTGACAGGAGTGTGAGTGACAGGAGAATGTGATGACAGGAGAGTGAGTGACGGGAGAGTGTGAGTGACAGGAGAGTGAGTGACGGGAGAGAGTGAGTGACGGGAGAGAGTAACAGGAGGTGTGGTGACAGGAGAATGTGGTGACAGGAGGTGAGTGACAGGAGTGTGAGTGACGGGGGGAGAGTGACGGGAGAGTGAGTGACAGGAGAGAGTAACAGGAGAGTGTGAGTGACAGGAGAATGTGGTGACAGGAGAGTGTGGTGACAGGGGAGAGTGACAGGAGAGAGTGAGTGACAGGAGAGAGAGTAACAGGAGAGTGTGAGTGACGGGAGAATGTGGTGACAGGGAGTGAGTGACAGGGAGAGTGTGAGTGACGGGGGAGAGAGTGACAGGGAAGTGTGGTGACAGGAGGTGAGTGACAGGGAGAGTGGTGACAGGAGAGTGAGTGACAGGGAAGAGTGAGTGCAGGGGAGAGTGACAGGAGAGTGAGTGACAGGAGAAGGTGACAGGAAGAGTGCAGTGACAGGCAGAGGGCTGGGGTGAGGGGCTGGGGTGAGGGCTGGGGTGGGGGCTGGGGTGAGGGCTGGGGTGAGGGGTGGGGTGAGGTGGGGTGGGGGCTGGGGGAGGCTGGGGTGAGGGCTGGGGTGAGGGCTGGGGTGAGGGGTGACAGTGGGCGGCCAGACATTCATTTTATTCCGAGTCTTTTCACGAGTGAGGGACAAGTATTGACGCTCTGTGGGGAGGAGTGGGGAGGAGTGGGGAGGATATAGGAGTGTGGGGTGGGGAGGAATGGAAGAGTGTAAGGAGGGAGGAAGGGGAATGAAGATTTTATCATAGTGAACTGACCTACTAATATCGATCCCAGCGTCTCTGTGTACGTGTTCCTGTGTTCATGTGTGCGTGTTGCTGTGTTCATGTGTACGTGTTGCTGTGTTCATGTGTACGTGTTGCTGTGTTCATGTGTACGTGTTTTTGTGTTTATATGTACGTGTTTCTTTATTCATGTGTACGTGTTTCTGTGTTTATGTGTACGTGTTTCTGTATTCATGTGTACGTGTTGCTGTGTTCATATGTACTTGTTTCTGTGTTCGTGTACATGTGTCCGTTTTCATGTGTACCTGTTTCTTTACA
>NW_024743709.1:2507756-2533409 GCF_018991925.1 Homarus americanus
TGGTGGGCATCCTTGGCCAGGTGGTGGTGTCCTTGGCCAGGTGGTGGCGTCCTTGGCCAGGTGGTGGTGTCCTGGCCAGGTGGTGGCATCTTGGCCAGGTGGTGGTGTCCCTGGCCAGTGTGGGCGTCCTTGGCCAGGTGGTGGCGTCCCTGGCCAGGTGGTGGCGTCCTTGGCCAGGTGGTGGCGTCCTGGCCAGGTGGTGCGCCCTGGCCAGGTGGTGGCGTCCTGGCCAGGTGGTGTGTCCTTGGCCAGGTGGTGGTGTCCTGGCCAGGTGGTGGCGTCCTTGGCCAGGGGTTGCGTCCTGGCCAGGTGGTGGTGTCCCTGGCCAGGTGGTGGCGTCTGGCCAGGTGGTGTCTGGCCAGGTAGGCGTCTTGGCCAGGTGGTGGCGTCCTTGGCCAGGTGTGGTGTCCTTGGCCAGGTGGTGGCGTCCTGGCCAGGTGGTGGTGTCCTTGGCCAGGTGGTGGCGTCCTTGGCCAGGTGGTGGCGGCGTCCTTGGCCAGGTGGTGGTGTCCTTGGCCAGGTGGTGGCGTCCTGGCCAGGTGGTGGTGTCCTGGCCAGGTGGTGGCGTCTGGCCAGGTGGTGGTGTCCTTGGCCAGGTGGTGGTGTCCCTTGGCCAGGTGGTGGCATCCCTTGGCCCGGAGGCACTGAGTACTGCGTCATCCAAGAGGCACTGAGTACTTTGTCATCTAGGTGGTACTGAGTACTGTATCATGTAGGAGGCACTGAGTACTGTGTCATCAGAGGCACTGAGTACTCTGTCATCCAAGAGTGTTTCTGTGTCATCTAGGAGGCACTGAGCATGTGTCATCTAGGAGGCACTGAGTACTGTGTCATCCAAGAGGCACTGAGTACTCTGTCATCCAAGAGGCACTAGTACTGTGTCATCTAGGAGGCACTGAGTACTGTGTCATCTAGGAGGCACTGAGTACAGTGTCATCTAGGAGGCACTGAGTACTGTGTCATCTTGGAGGCACTGAGTACTGTGTTATCTAGGAGGCACTGAGTACTGTGTCATCCAAGAGGCACTGAGTACTCTGTCCAAGAGGCACTGAGTACTGTGTCATCTAGGGGCACTGAGTACTGTGTCATCTAGGAGGCACTGAGTACTGTGTCATCTAGGAGGCACAGAGTACTGTGTCATCTAGGAGGCACTGAGTACTGTGTCATCTAGGAGGCACTGAGTACTGAGAGTACCATGCCGGAGTCAGTAGTGCCACACGTAAACTAACCTAACCTTAGCTAACGTATCTGTGAGTTACGTAACCTGTTAAAATATTATTGTAGAGGTAAATTATACATTAAAAAGTGTGAGGTAATTGACAGTTCCCATTAGGTCCCTTAATTAATTAGTTACCTGGTGGGAAAAATAACAGAAAAGAAATGAAGTAGAGAAGAAAGAAATTATGTAGCTTATCTTTTTGATTTGTTGTTTGTTTGTTGTTGTTGTTACTTGTGTTATTATTGTTATTGTTTGTTTTCCTGTTTTAATTACTGTAATTGTTACTGTTATTACTATTTATTGGTCGTACTATTAATACAACAGAAATAATAGAAATAATAATAATAATTACTGTACTATTATAATCATTATATAGAGAGAGAGAGACAGACAGGCAAGGACAGAGAGAGAGAGAGAGAGAGAGAGAGAGAGAGAGAGAGAGAGAGAGAGAGAGAGAGAGTAAACAACGTAAAGTATTTTTGTCTCACTATGGAAATCGTTTTGTGAGGGAGGGAGTTTTTATAGCATGGCGAGGTAGGGAGAGAGGGAGGAAGGCGTGAAGACTGTCGAGTATTTTGTTCCTGTGTGTGTGTGTGTGTGTGTGTGTGTGTGTGTGTGTGTGTGTGGGCTGGTGCCATCCTCCTCACTTGCCCAAGAAGGACCCAAAAGAATTCGTTCCTAAATCAAACTTGGTCGAGCTTTGGTGAGTCAGCCCTCCCCACCTCCTCCCACACTCTCTAGGTCACCCGATTCATAATCAGAATCATAGTTAGAATTATAGTCAGATTCAGAGCAGTAAAGATGAGACAGTTGAGGGTGTATGGGGAGAATCTTTTAGGAAATTCACTTGCTAATTTAATACTAAGACTCTCTCTCTGGCCACTAATCCCTTTATTCCGGGTGAGTTAGTACAGCGCCTAACGCCCTCCTCCTCCTTATCTCTTCATCCTTCCCTTTCTCTCTTCCTCGTTCCTTCCTTCTCCCTGATCTATCTCCTCCTCCTCTCTCCCTTACTCCTTCCTTCCCTCCCTCTTTGTCGTTCCATTCCATATAAGTTAGTAGAGAACATAACCCTCCTTCCTTCCTTCCTCCCTCCTTCCTTCCTTCTCATTATCATTCGGGTCTACCGGTTGTCCCCCAAAAACGATAATTGTATTTTCATTGCCCACAAGTAAGGGATATTTTTACCATTAATAATTATATTTATCTAAACTCAACAGAAAGGAAACAATAACTTATTTTTGAAGGACTTTATGATTCCTGTCGACATATTTTACTAAAGTGTGTCCATGAATTATTAGACCTATTTGAAAATTTAATAACTTCAAAAAACATTATAGAGCTCGCTAGTTTTATTATACATGACTCCTGTTTTTTCCTCTGTTGGGTAAGTATAATAATAAAATTAATGTGTTATGCTTATATAATTTTTCTTCAATTTATTAATATTTAGAATTATTCAGATAACACACACACACACACACACACACACACACACACACACACACACACACACACACACACACACACACACACAGATATTAACACCAACACAGTTTATCAAACATACAGATACCTGAGTGTTTTACAACTTCACAATCTACAAAATTGGTTCATCTGTTGTATTTGTGTTTTAAATTAACTAAAGCTGTTTCTAGTAGACATGAGACAAAACAAACACACACAAGTAATCAAAACATATATATTATTAAACACATATACGAGATGGCTTTAAGTGCAGTCTGTCTGTCTGTCTGTCTGTCTGTCTGTCTTAATCAAGCAAATTGTTTCAACCTTTTAAACTCAGAATAAAAAAAAAACTTTCTATTAGAATGTAAATAAAACACAGAATGGGAAGAGGTTGGGTACTTGGCGACAGTCATTCACTGTGCAAAGTGGAATTGGACATTCTCTCACGAGGGGAGGTGAGAGGGAAGGGGAGAGGGAAGTTTTAAGCCCCCTCTTCCTTCTCAACAATTTCCCTCTCGCTTGCCTCCTCCACTTTCCACTTCTCCTCCTCCTTACTCAACCTTCCTCCTCCTGCTCACCTCCCCCTTGCCTACCTGCAGTCTCCTGCTTTGGGTCATCAATCAACGTTGGCGTGGAACAGGTGAGCGGCCCTCACCTGTCTTAACACCTGTTGAGAATCATTCTTACTATTCCCTGTGTGTGTGTGTGTGTGTGTGTGTGTGTGTGTGTGTGTGTGTGTGTGTGTGTGTGTGTGTGTGTGTGTGTGTGTAGTGGCCCCTTAAAGGTGTCATGGTAGGACACAAAATGGAATTGTTGCCAACCAGACTTTTACGGTTGTTACCTATTCTACGTCCCCCCACCTCCCCCCCTCTCTCCTCCCACCCCGCTCCTTCCCTCCCCCCCCCTCCCCTCTCCCTCCCACTCCCTCTCCTCCCTCCCACTCCCCGCTCCTTCCCTCTCTCCCTCCCACTCGCCACTTCCACACCACCAAGTCTCCCTCTTCAAATGACTGTAGTCTTCCTGTGTGGAATTGTTGTGTTTTTTACTGTTGCTAAATATAACCCAGAGTAAGAGCGTCTCTCTCTCTCTCTACCTCATCAACAAATTACACTCCCGACTCCTGGTCACAACTCGTTCTGATTACATATTCACCTCTCACTGCTACTCTCACTCGCTACTCTCACTCGCCACTCTCACTCGCCACTCTCACTTACCACTAATATCCACACACCCAGATCGTTGGAGGGAAAGCGAGTGAGTGAGAGACGACGAAAGAGGAGAAAATTGACAAGTGAGAGGAGGTGAGAGGCAGGTGAGAGGCAGGTGAGAGGGATATGAAGATAATCGTGGGAAGTGATAAGAGGTAAGGAGCACTGAGAGAAAGAGAGAGAGAGAGAGAGAGAGAGAGAGAGAGAGAGAGAGAGGACAGAGAGAGAGAGAGAGAGAGAGAGAGAGAGAGAGAGAGAGAGAGAGAGAGAGGGGCCATCACTTGAACTCTCACTCGGTACTCTGAGGAATTCAAGCGTAAGTCAAGCGACACTCTAGTGGTTCTCGAGAAGAAAAACCATGGCACTACAGCGGCACTACAGCGACACTACAGCGGCACTACAGCGACACCACAGCGGCACTACAGCGTCACTATAACGACACTACAGAGGTGCCTCGGAAGAATACTTATGACACTACAGCGACACTACAGCGGCACTACAGCGACACTACAGCGGCACTACAGCGGCACTACAGCGGCACTAAAACGACGCTACAGCGGCACTACAGCAGCTCTACAGCGACACTACCGGTACACTCTCGTCAACCCCGGAAACAGCCACCAATACGTCGTCGACAAGACCAAAAAACTCAACAATTTCGCTTGACAATGACGGGAGAGTTGCAGAGCGTGGCGGCGGGATGGCCCATTGTTCCCGTGTCTTAACAACTGTGTTTGGACCATTTATAGACATAGACGTGATCCCTTGTCAGTCAGCTGGAGGGGTTTGTTTACATTCTATTAGAGGGCTCTCTTGATTGGTCAAATCTTAGGACCAATAGCAATAGAGCTTCATCCCGGCCCGTATTGATGGAGTCTCTTTCCGAGGTAAACTTGGGGATTTGAATAGTCTCCTCTCTCTCTCTCTCTCTCTCTTCTCTCTCTCTCTCTCTATCTCTCTCTCTCTCTCATGGAGGCTGGTCAGCACTTAACGATGGGTGAAAGATTTCATGGTGAGTTTAAACTGATTGAGGGTAGCATTAACATGTGTGTGTGTGTGTGTGTGTGTGTGTGTGTGTGTGTGTGTGTGTGTGTGTGTGTGTGTGTGTGTGTGTGTGTTGTAAGGACGGGAGTAGCTGACGAGAGGAGAGAGAGAGAGAGAGAGAGAGAGAGAGAGGTGGGGGAACCATCTCAACTTAATAAGACTCGGATATGCATATTAGCTAATTATTATTCACCCAAACACATCTCCATCGTTGACCTTGTTTGTGTGTTTGTTTGTGTGTTTATTATATCTGTTCAGTGTATCACCACTACCTACTCCCACATGTATCAGTCATCGCTATTATGTATTAAAACTATGTATCCAGCAGTAACAAGCGGCATCGTGGAGGAAATGATGATGGGCGTGGCGTGTGTGGGCGTGGCGTGTGTGGGCGTGGAAGAGGTGAGAGGGGACGGAGAGAGGGGAGGGAGGGAGGGAGAGAGGTGAGGGGAGGGGCGGAGGGAGAGAGGTGGGGGGAGAGGGGAATGGGAGGGAAGATGGGGGATGGGGAGGAGCAGAGGGGTGAGGGGTGGAGGTGAGAGAGGGGAGAGCAGGAGGGAGAAGAGAAAAGGAAGAAGAAAGAAGGAATAAGAGGAGGAGGAGGAGGAAGCGGAAAAGGGAGTTATAGGGAGGAGAGGGAAGGGGGAGGGAGGAGGAGAGGGGAGGGGAAGAGGAGGAAGGGAAGGAGAAAGAGAGGGGAGGTTAGGAGGAAAAGAGGGAAGGAGGGAAGGAGGGAGAAGCAGAGTTGGTTGGACCTCACCTGGGAATCCCCCTGTCCTGACCTATAACACGAGCTGTGACGGTCAGAGGTCAACGTATCAGTAGAAAAGTAGCAGTTATTAGTCCGTGAGTTGTTATTGCTTACTGGGGACGGAGGCAATCTGGCCAGGTAATTGTCAAGCTAAAAGGGTTAAGGTGAAATTTCTCCGAAGCTTCGAAATTTTGTGCGAGATAATGAGATAAAAGAGAGAGAGAGAGAGAGAGAGAGAGAGAGAGAGAGAGAGAGAGAGAGAGAGAGAGAGAGAGAGAGAGAGAAAACACACACGCATACAATTACACACATACACTTACACACACACCCTTATAATAATAATGGTTGCCTCAGTAACGAGGATGGTCGGCCCTAGGGCCACCTAGGCGTGAATTTGTTTAAGGTGTAGAAGCCGTCGCCAACACAGCCACACCCTGAGTTAACGAGTTGTATGAAGTATGATGAACTGGATGATGGCTGCGCATGAGTTGATTTATGTGGTGAGGCAGAAGCGCAGGCTGCAACCACACATCTTGGCTCCCCTTTCCTGATCCAGTGGTGCAAGTTTTGCAACGATTGGGGAGAGGGAGAGTTGCAATGGACTGCCGATAGCCCAGTTTGTTGGGTTTCGCCTTAGTAGCCTGTCCATCATGCATTGCCTTCGTCCGCCGGTGTAGTAGTTGGGTTTCCATGGTGGTCACCTCCCCCGGCTATACCGCCGTTGGGGTCCTACTGAGGTCTGCAAACATGTCTGCCTGATGGGCTCACAGCAAGTTTTTCATTCGGGGTTTACTCCCGTAGCTTTATACCTCCCAAGGTTAATCTGCAAGGCCTGCACCTTAACACTAACATAATGCTGCCACACAAGACGCATTAAACCACACACACACACACACACACATATTGGTAATATATTTGGTTAAATTTAAATGTTCCTCATCTTATCATTCTCAAGAGATCGTTCAGTAAGATTGTTTAGTCAAGCCAGCATCACTTTTCTTGACTTTATCCGTGGAAGTTTCTCGCCTGTGAGGGAGTTTTTATTCTCCTAATCTCATTCCATATCTCCGCCTTATGTTCACGACCAGCTCACCTCACCAACGCACCTATGGCTAGTTCTGTGTTAACCCTTGTTGAGACAGCAGAGAGATAGATATAAATTTCATTGATTTAGCATGTACTGTACTGTATATATACTGTATAATACGGGTATACAGTTCACCATGTATAGAAGTAAAACAGTATATATAGCATATATATATATATATATATATATATATATATATATATATATATATATATATATATATATATATATATATATATATATATATATATATATATATATATATATACATATAAAGAGAATTTGCAGGGATTACTATCGGTTTTAGCTAAATTTTTAGGTAATGGTTATTTGGCCAGTCATTGATCTTTATTTACTACCGCTATTTTTCCGGCACCTATTCCTGATTGGTAGAAGTTGATGTCATTTCATATCCAGGGATAGCATGTATTATCCTGACTCCAATGAGCTAAAAGTATAACGATGACTCCCTAATAACCCTAGAAGCTAATGAGGACCCACTAATTACTCTTAAAGCTAACAAGAAACCGCTAATGACCCCGACAGCTAACGAAGGGTTGTGGGTGGTCACAAACACACTCACTGTTGGCAAGTGTTCAAAATGTTCACAAACTTTAGTTGCCCCGATGATATATGTTATGACCAGGACTGTGAGGGGTGAGTGGGAGAGGGGTGAGGGGGAGAGGGGTGAGGGGTGAGGGGTGAGGGAGAGGTGAGGAGAGGGGTGAGAGGTGGTGAGGGGTGAGAGGGTGAGGGGTGAGGGTGAGGGGTGAGGGAGAGTGGGTGAGTGGTGAGAGGTGAGAGGGTGAGGGGTGAGGGAGAGGGTGAGGGGTGAGGGGGGGGGTGTAGAGAGGAAGGAAGAGAGAGTGAGTGGGGAGGTGAAGGTAAGGAAAAGGTAGGTGAGAGGTGAGTTATCGGGAGAAGTGTAGAGAAGAGGGGAGGAAGGAGGAAGGTATGGTGAGGAATGAGTGGGAAGAGAGGTGTGAAGAGTGAGTGAGGGTGAGGGGAACTAAAAGTCGAGAAATCAATCCACCCCCTCTCTCTCCCTCTCTCTCTCTCTCTACTGACCTTAATCTTAATCTCACTGTTGTCCCTTTATGTCTCTCAGTCAATCCATCCATCCATCCATCCATTAAAACATCCTTCCACTTATCTATCCATCCATCCATCCATCCATCCATCCACCCATCTACCACCCGTGAGAACAAGGCTGGGAGAGTCGTTTAACAAGATCCTTCCATTTATATTCAAATTAATGTTTCAGGAAAATATAATGGAAAAATGGAGGCCATTTTTTAAAAGCCATGTTAGACAAGTAACCCATTAATATTCAAAGGGTTCAAACCTTCAATCACCGAACCCGCAACAACACCATTAATTAAGGGGTCGAGGTGTTGTTTAAAGTTTCGAACCGCCAATACCTAACTTAACGTAACCTAACTTAACATTGCCTTCAAAATAGAGTATTATCTCAATTTAATCAATATAACATGGTATTCAATTGTTAATTATATACATATGTTATTGTGATAAACTTTACATGTGAAAACTGATGACAACATTACCTGCTGAAAGACCATAGGAAGTGTCCAGTGACGGTGTCCACCCACCGCGCGTCGTGTCCAGGTCTGGTGACGGAGAGGTAATGTTTTTTTAATAGTTTATTGGTTGGTATTAGTAAAAGGGGTTATTGTAATGGGTTGATTGGTCGATTTTAAGGGAGGTAACGTGTAAATGGTTTATAATATTACTAAGGGGGATAGTCTAATGGGTTATTAATATTACTATGGTGGGAATTCTAATGGGTTTATAACATACTAAGAGGAACATCGTAGTTTATTCATCTCATAACACCATTACTAAGGGGAAATATTGTAATGGGTTGGTGAAGGAGCCTTGTACACACGAACAAGACCTTTGAAACACTAATGGAAAAACTCCATTAAGGGGGAGGAGGGGTAACCATAAGTGGTTAAGGGAGGGATGAAGAGAAGGGGGGTAGGAAGGAGTATGAAGAAGGAGAGGAGGGAGGAGTGATGAAGGAGAGGAGTGGGGAGGAAAGTAAAGGGAGTAGATGGGGGTGAAAGAAGGAAAAAGACGTTTGTATTATTGTATGTGTAGAGACAGATGATCTTTCTTCCCATGTTTTTTTTTCATTTGAACTTTCTTTCTTCACCGCCTCCCTGCCCCTACCTCACCTCCACTTCACACCACCTCTCTCCTCAACTTCACACGTTAGGTTAGTTAAGAGTAAGGGGTAAAATTATCTTATTCTAGGGGGCCAAATCCTCTTAGTTAGCTAGTAAAGTCGACTAACACAGCCCACTCACTTGTCACCTATCAACGAAATTTTTCTCAGACTACGTTAATTAGCTTTTTGCAGCCAAGCTCACACCTCCACCTTACCTTTTTAACCGATCTGAATATTACGACCCGCCTTCATGACTGTCGCCGCGGCTGAGGTCGTCTTAAGAGGGCGATGCTGATGAAGAGTGATGAAGAAACTCTGTGTCAGACTCGCCATTAAGCAAGGCTTCCTCACGCTGTGGCTCGACTCATCACTGTCAAGGACTGGGGCGGTGGTTCTCTCTTGTGACGTCACGGGAGGCCATAGTTTTTATCGTTCTTTTATTTATTGATTTTGTTTTATGTATTTATATGGGAAGATGATATTTATTTTCATATCTAATATTATATTTACTTTTTTCTATTTATAGTGTTTAGTATTTTATTGTTACATATTTCTTTTATCATCTATCAATAATTTATACTTGTCTAATATTGTCAATAACTTTATACAGAAACATTTTAACCTAATATATCCCACCACATCATCACACTTCAACAAGCTGCTGTGTTCATTTGCATATTGATGCCCTGTCGTTGTATACCTTTGTCCCTGTGTCCTGGTGGTGGTGGTCATGGTGGTGGTTATGGTGATGGTGGTGTTGGGTTGTTAGTTATGGTGGTGGTAGTGTGTGGTGATGGTGTGGGGACGTGACCTTCACCCTACACTACACTACAGCTTAACTCAAGAGACTTAGCTTATATCCTCCGTAGACATAATATACTGTACAGGAGTTTGTATACAACTTAACCTAACTGCCAGACTTTAGCCTTTAGTGGTTATTAACACTAAGCTTAACTTATTACTAAGCTTTTAATCCATCCACCTTATGAACCAAGTGTGATAGCAATGTATGAAATCCCCAGGTAAGAAAAATTTGAACGCTTTTATGGCCGACATTATAAAACACAATACTAGGCCAAACTGCTTCACACGTCCTAAACAGTAATGGCCAACACAATAGTGACAATTTTCCGGGATATTATGTTTATTGGGATAATGTACATAATATGATCAATTAAACTAATTACCTTCAATAAAATATTAACTCTGTGTTGGAATAATGGTGTAGAGGTGAGGTGAAGTTGCTGGTTGTTGTCTGAATCTTTCTCATCACGGTATGTACTTTATCTGGTCATTTCTTGGTTACTAGATAATGTTAAAATAGCGAAAACAGTATTCCGGAATAGTTGGGTGAAAGTCCAGTCCAGCAGAACGAGGTGAGGCCCATATTTGTTGTGTAATAGTAGATAAAATAAGACGTTCCTTCCGCCAGCCACCCAATGTCCTCATCTTGTGTTCGTGCCTTCAAATTCACCCTTTCGAAGACTTTCACTCATTCGTATATAATCAAACAACTTTAATACACACGAAAATCTAAGTTATATAAAATAAATAAAGATTTACAGTTATATTACTAACAAGCTCTATTATGATAAGCAATACGAATTAACAATCATATATATTACAGCATTGGGTATTTAAAATTACCCAAGCCAGAGCCACCATCCAAACACAAGCCTAACCACTCATCACCATGGCAATACTATAACAATTACTATATTTAATTTTTACACTTAATTTCTCACCATTTAAAAGTTATTTTGTACAATATTCAATTAACTATAGTTCAAAGGTACAGGCGTTAGTATGGTACTAACCACTGCACGTTATGTTTGTTGGTGGTAGTGGTGATGACTCTCTCCTCCACCAACCTTGTCTACCGCTTTTTATGTGTAACCAATTGTATTGTTCTCGACTTCTTTGAGGCCTGTGTGTATGTGTGTGTGTGTGTGTGTGTGTGTGTCGCGTACATAGATGATTCAACATGAGGTGTGCGTCTCAGGCCTCAGTATACCCGTGTGTTCAGCAGTAGGGAGGTCACATAGCTGCACGTCTATCACACAATGGTCCTACTGTATGTTAACGAGATGTACTTCACTAAATAGGAGACACAGCTCCACATGGCTCACATACAGGAGACACAGGAGACCATCACTCCACACCTGGGAGACTAGGAGATCATCACATGCAAGAGTGTTAAAACCTTTGATTTAGCTCCACTTCATGACAAGGACCAGCCCCAGAAAAACCCCAGCATCGTCCCTCCCGCACTAGTCGTAGTCCTCCCACATGTAGCATCCGAGACAACCCCTGCCAGTCTCTTGGGCCACCTCAGAGCTCACCAACACAGTGACACCTTATAAATTAATATAAATCTGTCGTTGGGTTCCGAAGAGAGAGAAAGAGAGAGAGAGAGACTCTTCCTGAACTAAACTTTAGATACTGAACTTTCCCTCCCTCCCTCCCTCCTCCCTCCACCCCTCACATTAACAAGGTATGGTAACTCGTCACCTCGTCTTTCTTCTTAATAACAAAGGCTACCAACCCACCCTTTCCTCCCCTCCTCCTTTAATGAGAGTGACACTTCTCACCTCCTTCCCTCCTTATCTCCCCCCCTTTTCCTCCTTCCTTCTTACTCTTCACCCCTCGATCCCTCTCTCCTTCCCCTTCCGTCATTGTCTTTTTCCCTCCCTCCCTCCTCACAGATGAAAGGGGCAAAAGTAGATGGAGGAGTCAGGAAGAATGCTCTTCCACGTCACTAACACTCATCCTGTCTCAGAGTCGCCTTCGAACCTTCCCTCCACACTTCCTTCCCTTTTATACTGATGAGGGCCAGCTCCTTCCTCCTTATGGTCGAGTCCCTCCCTCGCTCCCTTCCTTCCCTCCCTCGCTCCTTCCTCCTTATGCTCGAGTCCCTCCTCCTTCTCACCACCACAGGGGTAGATGGGGAGACAAAGACTCAACGGAACGCTAATACTAAAGGTTGGCCCCCGCCTCGCCCCCCCTCCCCGCCTCGCCCCCCCTCTCCCGCCTCTCCCCCTCTCCCCCGCCTCGCCCCCTCTCCCCGCCTCGCCCCCCTCTTCCGCTCGCCCCCTTCCCCCGCGTCGCCCCCTCCCTCGCCTCGCCCCCCCTCCCCGCCTCAGCCCCCTCCCCGCCTCGCCCCCCTCTCCCCGCCTCGCCCCTCCCCACGTCGCCCCTCCTCCCTCGCCCACCTCCCCCGCCTCGCCCCCTCTCCCCGCCTCCTCCCCCCTCCCCCGCCTCGCCCCCCCTCCCCAGCCTCGCCCCTCCCCCAACCTCCTCCCCACGGTCGTTCCTCAACAAACAACCTGATTAGTGATTCCTTGTCCGAGTTCCGATTTTTACCTTCCGCTCTCTCTCTCTCTCACACACTTGTCATTTACTCTCCTCTTCTTCTTCCCTTTCCTCTAATCCACACACACACACACACACACACACACACACACACACACACACTCACACACACACACACACACACACACACACACACACACACAATACCCTCTCTTCCGCATTCTTATCAGGTCAGTGAAGGAAACAAGACTTGTCTCATGCTCAGGTCAAGCACAACTTTCACCCTATTGCTTACACTAAATTGTTTTCAAATAATGCTTGGGCAAGCATGTCTGTGTGAGGAAATGTCCAAAGGATTGCAGAAATGTCTTCTCTCCCTCTCCCTCCTCCTCTCTCCTTCTCCCTCCTCCTCTCTCTCCTTCTCCCTCCTCCTCTCTCCTTCTCCCTCCTCCTCTCTCTCTCCTTCTCCCTCCTCTCTCTCCTTCTCCCTCCTCCTCTCTCTCTCCTTCTCTCTCCTTCTCTCTCCTTCTCTCTCCTTCTCCCTCCTCCTCTCCTCCTTCTCCCTCCTCCTCTCTCTCCTTCTCCCTCCTCTCTCTCCTTCTCCCTCCTCCTCTCTCTTCTCCCTCCTCCTCTCTCTCCTTCTCTCTCCTTCCCCTCCTTCTCTCTCCTTCCTCTCCTTCTCTCCTTCTCCCTCCTTCTCTCTCCTTCTCCTCCTCCTCTCTCCTTCTCCCTCCTTCTCTCTCCTTCTCCCTCCTTCTCTCTCCTTCTCCCTCCCCTCTCTCTCCTTCTCTCTCCTTCTCTCTCCTTCTCCCCCCCACTCTCCCTCCCTACAACACGCCCATTATAACAATAGCACTTATTGTAGAACATATTATCACAATAACATCTCAACAGATATTTTAAAACACATCATAATCATCATCATCATCACAATCACCATCACCATCACCATCATCACAATCATCATCATCATCACCACAATCACCATCATCACCATCATCATCACCACAATCACCATCATCACAATCACCATCATCATCATCACCATCATCACAATCACCATCATCATCATCATCACCATCACCATCATCACAATACCATCATCATCACCACAATCACCATCATCATCATCACCATCATCACAATCACCATCATCATCATCACAATCACCATCATCATCACAGGTAATTAACCACCGTTTCCTTGACAACAGTATTAATAACCTATGACCCACTACTACATAAACTCACTACAGTTGTTGGCACAGAGTTGTGTCAGCAAATTCTCCCCTCGCGAGAATTTATTTTCCACCGCAGCGATAACTCACTACCTGGCCGCTGATTCACAAGTGTAGGGAGGAAGTGAGCTAATGAGCTGGATATAATTACACCTATTCAGTGAAGGGTTACTGAATAGGGTAACTGAATAGGGTAACTGAATAGGGTAACTGAATAGGGTAACTGAAATAGGATAACTGAATAGGGTAACTGAATAGGGTCACTGAATAGGATAACTCAATAGGGTAAATCAATAGGGTACTAACCTCCTGGATGGTGTCACTCTAGGGTGGGTTAGTTATCGTTAAACATAAAATTATAATAAACCGTCAATTAGAATTTTTAAAACCTATTAGTTAATAATCACTATTACATATCAAACTCCTACACTTATTTCAATGATCTGAAGTTACCTGTAATAATCAGATTAGTTTTACAGGTATACAATTCCTAAAATCCTCCCCATTAAAAATAATATAGACTTCAACAGTTACGATTTTTTTATGGTTGACACATTCCGGCAGCACGTCAATTAAATATTTCAACTACTATATTAATTGTACAGTACGGTAATGTTAAAACCCGTGAGAGATTAACGTTAGGACTGTAGCATTATATAAAGCGCTGAGCCGTGTAGAAAAGTGGTATATACTCCTCAAATATCTTCACTATTAACAAAATTAATTGAATATAAACTAATTGTTAAAAATTATATTAAGCCTTATGGGGATTTTCTCTTAATATGATGATTGTTTAACTGTACTCAACAATATACTCATTCATCCTCACCACCATCACCACCACTATCATCATCATTATTACCACCATCACCACCACTATCATCACCACCACCACAATCATCACCACCACCACCACCACAACCACAATCACCACCACCACCACCACCACAATCACCACTATCACCCTCGCCACCACCATCTTCATCACCATCATCATCACCAACAATGTTTAAATAATAAAAAAATCACGTGTAAAGTATTAGCGAAACAATTAAATTTTGTAATAGCCAAAACAATTTTTTCCCACACGGGTGATTAATGGTTCATACAGTGGCACATTTAGCTTAACAAACCGGGCAGATAATAGCAATTTATATTACACTGCTTTTGGAGTTTTCTTTTTTGAAGTTTTTCTCAGTAATTTTATTTTGGTTTCAAACTCTGAGGCTCTACATTCACCCCTGGCAGTCTCAGTGGTTAGCTGAGACAGGTAAACAAGAGACAGACAGGTAGACAGATACACAGACAGGTAAGCAAGAGAGACAGACAGGTAGACAGATACACAAACAGGTAAGAAAAAGACACACAGGTACACATACAGACACACATGACAGGTACACATACAGGTGGACCGACAAACACACACAGAAATACTTATTATAACGTCAAAAACTGGCCTGAAAATACTCAAAACAGTAATATATCATAAATAAAAGGTTATATTAGGTTATACTCCAAGGCTAACACCAGTGGATCACCTGTTATTATCGTTAAGTAATTGTATTCTTACTTAATTATCAGTCTTTAATTATTTCCATCTATTTTCTGTTCAATTATATCTATTATATGAATTATCAAATGACTGGGGTTGGTTTAATCTTTTATAATCGATTATACCTGAAATATTTTTAATTTCCAAAATGTTGTTTTCTCTCAGTGAGTGTTACTATATACACCATAAATGGCCATCTCATTATACACTGATTCCACTTCCTGTAAGCTGGAGTCTGCCACAAGTGGAAGTATGACGTAAGCTAGAGTCTGCCACAACCACAAGCTAAAGTCTTCCTTAAGCGAAAGTCTGACACAGGCTGTAATCTACACCCAAGCTAGATTCTGTCACAAGCTAAATTCTACCACAAGTTAGAATCTACCACAAACTAGAATCTACCACAAACTATAATCTGCCACAAGCTAGAGTCTACCACAAACTAGAATCAACCACAAACTGAATCTACCACAAACTAGAATCTGCCACAAGCTAGGAGTCTACCACAAACTAGAATCTGCCACAAACTAGAATCTACCACAAACTAGAATCTGCACAAACTAGAATCTACCACAAACTAGAATCTACCACAAACTAGAATATACCACAAACTATAATCTGCCACAAACTAGAATCTACAAACTAGAATCTGCCACAAGCTAGAGTCTACCACAAACTAGAATCAACCACAAACTAGAATCTACCACAAACTAGAATCTGCCACAAGCTAGAGTCTACCACAAACTAGAATCTGCCACGAACTAGAATCTACCACAAACTAGAATCTGCTCACAAACTAGAATCTACCACAAACTAGAATCTGCCACAAACTAGAGTCTACCACAAACTAGAATCTGCCACGAACTAGAATCTACCACAAACTAGAATCTACAAACTAGAATATACCACAAACTATAATCTGCCACAAACTAGTCTACCACAAACTAGAATCTGCCACAAGCTAGAGTCTACCACAAACTAGAATCTACAAACTATAATATACCACAAACTAGAGTCTACCACAAACTAGAATCTACCACAAATTAGAATATACCACAAACTATAATCTGCCACAAACTAGAATCTACCACAAACTAGAATCTGCCACAAGCTAGAGTCTACCACAAACTAGAATCTGCCACAAGCTAGAGTCTACCACAAACTAGAATCTACCACAAACTAGAATATACCACAAACTATAATCTGCCACACACTAGAGTCTACCACAAACTAGAATCTGCGACATACTATCTGCCACATACTAATCTACCACAAGGGAAGTCCACCACAAGCAAGGTTTACAGCGTGCTTTAATAATGTTCCTGACTGAAATTATGCCTGAGTTGGGATCCTGTCGAGAGCTCTTCATCCTAACACACGAAGTAGGTCCTTTACCGACGCCCCCCTGCCCGCCCGATATATGAGAGGCTTAAACCATTGATGTAACCGAGACCCTGAACTGAGGAACGAGACCTGAACTGAGACCGTGAACGAGAACTGAGGAACGAGACCGTGAACTGAGGAACAGAGCGTGAACGAGAACTGAGGAACGAGACCGTGAACTGAGGAACGAGACCGTGAACGAGAACTGAGGAACGAGACCTGAACTGAGGAACAGAGACCCTGAACTGAGACCGTGAACGAGAACTGGGAACGAGACGTGAACTGAGGAACAGACCGTGAACGAGAACTGAGGAACGAGACCGTGAACTGAGGAACGAGACCCTGAACTGAGACCGTGAACGAGAACTGAGGAACGAAACAGAGACCGAGAAGTGAAACTGACAAACGTGACCGAGAAACGAGACCGAGAACCAGATCCAAGAAAAAAGACTAAGAACGGAGACCGAGAAGAGACCAAGAACCGAGATTGAGACTTAGATCCGAGACCGAAAAACGAGACCGAGACCGAGACCAAAACTTAAACCGATATCAAACCAGAACCGATACCGAAATCAGATACCGACACCTAGATCGAGAAGCGAGACCCGTATCACTCACTGGCTTTAACTGTATCATCGTCACTATCAGAATGTATCGTTCATTAAGGATAATTGCGTGTGTCCGGTGTGTACAAGTCTGGAGGCAACGCTCAAGGCTCCTTCCTGAGGCGAAACACTTCAGGAGGGAAACATTCGCTCACAATCTTACCTGGACATACATCATTATACCTGTATATAGCTGATGATTACATACTGTCTGTCTGTCTATCTGTCTGTCTGTCTATCTGTCTGTCTGTTTATCTGTCTGGGTGCTTCTATATTCCTGGTGTTAAAACCGAAGTGAAATTGGAACCAGGTACATCATTACCTGGTTCCAATTTCATTTGGTTTTAGCACTAGTAATAGTATTACCCTCAAGTTACAACTTCTCCGTGTAGGCTGCAGTGATGATGACTCGGTTATAACTTCATCTCAAACTTGGACGAGGAGGGAGGTAATTCACGAAAATTTATCACAAGTTGGGTGTAGGTTTCAGAGGTGAGGTTGAATTAGGCTAGACGCAAGACCTGTAACACACCTGCAGATATTGAACCAAACTCTCTCTCTCTCTCTCTCTCTCTCTCTCTCTCTCTCTCTCCTCTCTCTCTCTCCTCTCTCTCTCTCTCTCTCTCTCTCCACACACACACCGTAAGAACATGTGTCGGGGAAAAAGCGAAGCAAAACTCAACAAACTGTGAGAGATGTGAAGGAAGCTTTACTGTCTTGCTGTGACCCGCCTCTACCTCCTGCAGGAAGGGGGGGTGAGAAGAAAGGAGGGAGGTGGGAGAGGAGGAGGATGGGAGGAGGGAGGGTATGTGTTGTGGTAGGAGGGATGAATGGTAAGAGGGTTGTGGGAAGGAGGGGAAGGAGGAGGAAGGAGAGTCGGAAAAAGTGGTGATGGGAACGCAGGAAGGGAAGAGGGAAGGAATAGGTAAGAAGGAAAGTAGAGGGAATGAAGGAGGGAAAGGTGGAGGGGGGGGGAACCAAAGGGGAACTGGATAAATAATGGAGTGGCAATGTAAAAGTTTTAAAGAGATGGTTGAGTAATGGCGACAAGAAGGAGGCTCTCTCTCTCTCTCTCTCTCTCTCTCTCTCTCTCATCTTTGGAAGAGGGAGTTAGGAGACAGGAGTGTAACTGGATATGAAAGAATAGAGGAAGAGGTGAAACAGGGAGGAAGGGAAGGAGAGAGGGAGAGCAAAAGGTTGTGTGAGGTGATGCAGGAAGAGGGAGGAAGACAAGAAAGAAGGAAGAAGGAAGGAAGGAAGGTGAGAGAGATGGAGAGGGAAGGTAACGCAGGCAGGAGAGGAGATAAAATAAAAAATGGAGAGACGAGAGAAAAATGCTGAGGAGAGAAGAGATGGAAGGAGAGGAGGAAGGAGAGGAGGCGGGAGTGAGAAGGAGGGATAGAAGGACAAATGGAGGGACATAAGGGAGGAAAGGAATATAGGAAGGAGAGAGAGAGAGAGAGAGAGAGAGAGACGAATGGGGAGAAGGAGGTAAGAAGGATAGGAGGGAGAGAGGGAGGATGGAAGACCAGAAGGGAAGGACAAATAGAGGAAATAGAAAGGAGGAAAGGAGGTAGGGAGAAGAATAGGTGGATAGATGAGAGTCAGTGATAATAGACAGATGAAAGAGTAACGGGAAATAAAGGAGGATGAAAGAGAAGTGAATCATATTAGGATGAACGAATGAAAGTAACAAAGGAGAGGAGAGTAATAAACGAAATAGGAAGAGAATTGAAGAAGAGACGAATGAAGGAGAACTGAAGAACAAATAAATGGAGGAGAATTGAAAGACAAAGTGGAAAGAGGAATTGACTCTGTATATGACAGAATTAAAAGATGTGAATTCATTTGAGAGGTGAAGAAAGACTGAGATATGGAGAGGCTTCCGGGCTAACACAGAGGCTTCCGGGAGCATAAAGAGATTTCCTAACACACAGAAAGGCTTCCTCACACACACACACACACAGGCTTCCTCACACACACAGGCTTCCTCACACACACACACACAGGCTTCCGGACATTCTAATATCTGAATTTTACGTCGCTTCAAAATGTTTAGTTTATTTTATTTATGGAATTATTTTTGGTAAATGGTCTTTCACAAGGACACATTTTATTGCATTTCTCCTCCCTTTTCTCCTTATATCAACAGATCAATGCTAGAACCTTTTTCGTGTGTGTCAGCTGCATAAAAATGTTTTGTTTCAATTTCATGTTTTGTTAAACCTTCAGAAATAATATTTTTGGTGTGTGTTGCTTCTCTTCTCAACCGTCTCTCTCCGTCTGTTACCTGTCCCTCTCGCTCTATCTTTGGGGTTTCTTTCTCTCTGTTTCGCTCTCTCTCTCTCTCTCTCTGTCTGTCTCTTCCTCTCTCTCTCTGTCTCTCTCTCTGTTTTTCTTTCTCTTTGATTCAGTCGCGCTATTTCTTCCTGTTTGTTTCTCCTTCTCTGTCTTTCTTTGTTTCTCTGTTTCCCTCTCTCTTTATTTCCCTTACTTTCTCTCTGTTTTGCTCTCTCTCTCTCTCTCTCTCTCTCTCTCTCTCTCTCACCCCTCTCTCACACCCCTCTCTCTCTCTCCCCTCTCTCACACCCCTCTCTCTCTCTCACCCACTCTCTCACCGCCTGTCTCTCTCACACCCCTCTCTCTGTTACCCTTTTCTCTCTCTCTCTTTCTCTCACCCCCTCTCTCACACCACTCTCTCTCACCCTTCTCTCTCTCTCTCTCTCTCTCTCTCTCTCTCTCTCTCCGCAAATGACTGAATCAATACATGAAATATTTATCAACTGAGGAGAAAAAAATATGCAGCTCCAGGTTTTCACGGACATTGGCTCGCCAGAATAACACTAAACACATTTTTAGTATAACATTTCTTCCTCGTCATATCAGAGGAGTCAATATGCAAATTTTGTGAACTGCAGACAACTCTTTTTTTAATGTGTCAGTTTTATCTTTAATCTGGCGGGGATGGCAACTGGCTGTATTTTCCTGTATTATATTAAGGTGTATCGTGCCTTATATTGCTGTATTGTACTGTATTTTGGTACTGTATTAAACCTCAGATCAGATGGTTGTGTCAGGCAGGAATGGCTGTGTCTTGCTGTAGTATGGAATTATGATACAGGATTTTGTATTACAGAGAAACGAATATTTGAGTAGAATAAAAGCCTGGATCTTTATTGGTGTTCAAATGGAAAATAAAAATGACATCATAATCTTACTTAATTTATCCTGACCTAACCTAACCTAATTAAACCTAAACTTAACCAAACCTAATGTGACCTGATCCTAACCTATCCTAACCTAACCTAATCTAATCTAACCTAACCTAATCTAACCTAACCTAATCTAACCAGACAACTTAACGAGTCACACACACACACACACACACACACACACACTTACAAAAGACGATCATGATGTCATGCAGGGCGTGTGACATGATGTTCAAGGAGGAAGTTTTTCATGTCAAGGAGGTGAAGGAAGAGGTGAAGAAGGCTCGTCATATCAAGGGTAAGTGATGCCAGGCTCTTAACATTTCCTGTGTGTGTGTGTGTGTGTGTGTGTGTGTGTGTGTGTGGTGTGTGTGTGTGTGTGTGTGTGTGTGTGTGTGTGTGTGTGTGTGTGTGTGTGTGTGTGTGTGTGTGTGTGTGTGTGTGTGTGTGTGTGTGTGTGTGTGTGTGTGTGTGTGTGTGTGTGTGTGTGTGTGTGTGTGTGTGTGTGTCAACTATTTCCTTTAATTACCACGGTGTAAAATTCTCCTCCGCTGATATATTAACTGATGACAAAAAGTGACAATATCAGAGACGATACAAATTATTTCTTGGTGGAATTAAAATCAAAACAAGGAAATAAAATATAGAGAATAAATGGTTGGTTTTACCCAGGTCAGAGAGAGAGAGAGAGAGAGAGAGAGAGGGATAAGAAGATTGAGAGAGAGAGAGAGAGTTAAAGAGAGAAAGAGTTAAAAAAAGACAGAGATAAAAGAAGACGCACAGACAAACACCTAATAATTCATAAGAAACATAGTAAAAAAACACCAAGAGACACATCATAAATAACCGATATACTGAAGAGATTACCAGCCAGTGAACCACCTCGTGCTACTTAACGACGAACCATCCAGGTATTTAAACTCCCTCGTGACGTACAACAAGATTCAAAAATTTGTGTTCCATAATCACTCAGGTCATTTTAATACGAGTGTTTTCCATAAATCTTTGTTCACATATTCAGGATTCAGTTAATATAGCTTTATCGATAACTTATATGAGATAAATAGAGTTATATATAAATCTCCGGGAAATATAGACAACATTATTGGGTACATATATATAGTATTTGTGTATTGGTATATAAACAACATTATTTGACTAGTAATATAATATGTACGAGTAATATAACATAATATACACCACTACACACACTCAATACTCCCGACGGCAGCTTCTCACCTCTATAAATCCGGAAACCTGTGAGATATTATTCTGTTTTTGATTTTCTGTAAACAGGCGGAAGCCTTCTCAGGTGCTTCCAGAGATTCCGGTCGTTATTGGAATCCTGTTGGAGCAGACTAGATCCCTCTGAGCCTGAGATAACAACGTCTTATAGTGCCTCCAGTGATCTTCAAGGCTTTTACCTGTTATCGTTGGCGGCTTTTACTTGTTATCGTTGGCGGTTTGTTTTGTTTCATTGGCGGCTTTTCCTGTTATCGTTGGCGGCTTCTACCTGTTATCGTTGGCGGGTTTTCCTGTTATCGTTGGCGGCTTTTCCTGTTATCGTTGGCGGCTTCTACCTGTCATCATTGGCGGCTTCTACCTGTCATCATTGGCTGCTTCTACGCGCGTCGTGTACGTTGGCGTCGTTTGGCGGCTAAACAAACACTCTTATCTCTTATCACTTGCAGGTTTCCTGTTATAAATTTCGCCTTACCCGTTATCACTGGCGGCTTTTCTGTTAACTTTGGCGGTTTTATGTGAGTGTTGACAGCTATTGTGTTACTGTTGGAGCGCAGTAAAGACCTTAATTACTGAGAGAGAGGAGTTAGTTAGGGTTGGTGAAGACATTACGGTTATACTTGGATCAGTTTCTCTACAATTCATTACTGATAAACTCTTGAAAGACTTAAGGGTTCTGAGCCGAGCTGTGTGGTGATGTATAGAGCTGTAGGGTGTTGTATGGTGTTGTATAGTGCTGTGCGGTGCTGTATAGAGCTGTAGGGTGTTGTATGGTGTTGTATAGTGCTGTGTGGTGCTGTATAGAGCTGTAGGGTGTTGTATGGTGTTGTATAGTGTTGTGTGTGGCGGGCAGAGCTGTAGGGTGCTGTATAGTGCTGTGTGGTGATGTGAGCTGTAGGGTGTTGTATGGTGTTGTATAGTGCTGTGTGGTGCTGCATAGAGCTGTAGGGCGTTGTATGGTGTTGTATAGTGCTGTGGTATGGGTATAGAGCTGGGTAGGGTAAGCCAGGCGTGGTGTTGTATAGTGTTGTGTGTGATGTAGCAGAGCTGGTAGGGTGTTGTATATGCTGTGTGGTGATGTATAGAGCTGTAGGGTGTTGTGGCGGTGTTGTATAGTGCTGTGTGGTGCTGTATAGAGCTGGTGTTGTATGGTGTTGCAGGTGTTGTGTGGCGCTGTGGTGCTGTATAGAGCTGTGGTGGGTGTTGTATGGTGTTGTATAAAGCTGTGGTGATGTATAGAGCTGTAGGGTGTTGTATGGTGTTGTATAGTGCTGTGTGGTGCTGTATAGAGTTGTAGGGTGTTGTATGGTGTTGTATAGTGCTGTGTGGTGCTGTAGAGCTGTAGGGTGTTGTATGGTGTTGTATAGTGCTGTGTGGTGCTGTATAGAGCTGTGGTGGGTGTTGTATGGTGTTGTATAGGGTGCCGTGTGGTGCTGGGTATAGAGTTGTAGGTGTTGTATGGTGTTGTATAAGTGTTGTGTGGTGCTGTATAGAGCTGTAGGGTGTTAGCGGTGTTGTATAGCGCGTAAGCCGTATAGAGCTGTAGGGTGTTGTATGGTGCTGTATAGTGCTGTGTGGTGCTGTATAGAGCTGTAGGGTGTTGGTGGCGTGGTGTTGTATAGTGCTGTGTGGTGCTGTATAGAGCTGTAGGGTGTTGTATGGTGCTGTATAGTGCTGTGTGGTGCTGTATATTGGGAAAGTTGTGGCTATGTTGTATAGTGCTGTGTGGTGATGGGCAGAGCTGTAGGGTGTTGTGCTGGTGTTGTATAGTGCTGTGTGTGGTGATGTATAGAGCTGTAGGGTGTTGTATGGTGTTGTATAGTGCTGTGTAGTGATGTGGGCAGAACTGTAGGTACAGGCGGTGTTGTATAGTACTGTGTGGTGATGTATAGTTGCAGGGTGTTGTATATGGTGTTGTATAGTGTGTTGTGTAGTGATGTATAGAACTGTAGGTGTTGTATTGGTGTTGTATAGTGCTGTAGACGTATAGAGCTGAGGGTGTTGTATGGTGTTGTATAGATCTGTGTGGTGCTGTGTATAGAGCTGTAGGGTGTCAGGCGTGGTGTTGTATAGTGCTGTGTGGTGCTGTAGAGAGTTGTAGGGTGTTGTATGGTGTGCTGTATAGTGCTGTGTGGTGCCAGTATAGAGCTGTAGGGAAGTTGTATGGTGTTGTATAGTTCTGTGTGGTGCTGTATAGAGCTGTAGGGTGTTGTATGGTGTTGTGTTAGTGCTGTAGTGCTGTGTGGTGCTGGTGTATAGAACTGCAGGGGGGGTGTTGGTATGGTGTTGTGTATAGTGCTGTGTGGTGCTTATAGAGCTGTAGGGTGTTGTATGGTGTTGTATAGTGCTGTGTGGTGCTGTAAGCAGAGCTGTGAAGTTGTATGGTGCTGTATAGTACTGTGTGGTGATGCAGAGGTGCCGTAGGGTATGGTGCTGTATAGTGCTGTGTAGTGATGTATAGAACTGTAGGGTGTTGTGTATGGTGTTGTGTATAAAGGCACAATACTGTGTGGTGATGTATATTGTAGGGTGCTGTGGCGGTGTTGTATAGTGTTGTGTAGTGATGTATAGAACTGTAGGGGTGTTGTATGGTGTTGTATAGTGCTGTGTGGTGATGTATAGAGCTGTAGGTGTTGTGTGGTGTTGTATAGTGTTGTGTAGTGATGTATAGAACTGTAGGGTAAGTGTTGTATGGTGTTGTATAGTACTGTGTGTGCTGTATAGAGCTGTAGGGTGTTGTATGGTGTTGTATAGTGCTGTGTGGTGCTGTAGAAAGAGCTGTAGGGTGTTGTATGGTGTTGTATAGTGCTGTGTGGTGCTGTATAGAGCTGAAGGGTGTTGTATGGTGTTGTATAATGTTGTGTAGTGATGTAGCAGAACTGTAGGGTGTTGTAAGTGGTGTTGTACAGTGCTGTGTGGTGCTGTATGCAGAGCTGGAAGGGTGTTGGTAGGCGGTGTTGTATAGTGCTGTGTGGTGCTGCAGAGCGGTAGGGTGCTGGTATGGTGTTGTATAGTGCCGTGGTGCCAGAGAGCTGTAGGGTGTTGTATGGTGTTGTATAGTGCTGTGTGGTGCTGTAGAGAGCTGTAGGGTGTTGGTATGGTGTTGTATAGTGCTGTGTGTGGTGCTGTATAGAGCTGGAAGGGTGTTGTATGGTGTTGTATAGTTGTGTGGTGCCGAGAGAGCTGTAGGGTGCTGGTGTTGTATAGTGCTGTGTGGTGATGTAGAGAGCTGTAGGGTGTTGTATGGTGTTGTATAGTGCTGTGTGGTGCTGTATAGAGCTTTGCTGGAAAAGCCAGGCGGTGTTGTATAGTGCTGTGTGGTGGTGTATAGAGTTGTATGGTGTTGTGCGGTGTTGTATAGGCGCTGTGGTTGTAGAGAGCTGTAGGGTGTTGTATGGTGTTGCGTGCTGTGGTGCCAGGCAGAGCTGTAGGTGCCGGGGCAGGTTGCATAGTGTTGTGTGGCGATGTGGCAGAACTGTAGGGCAAGCCAGGCGGTGTTGGTATAGTGCTGTGTGGTGATGTATAGAGCTGTAGGGTGTTGTATGGTGTTGTATAGTGTTGTGTAGTGATGTATAGAACTGTAGGGAAAGCATGGTGTTGTATAGTGCTGTGTGGTGGGATGTAAGTAGAGCTGTAGGGTGCTGGTGGCGGTGTTGGGCAGTTGTGTAGTGATGCATAGAAACTGTAGGGTGTTGTATGGTGTTGTATAGTGCTGTGTGGTGCTGTATAGAGCTGTAGGGTGTTGTATAGTGTTGTGTAGTGATGTATAGAGTTGTGGGCGGTGTTGTAAGTGGTGTTGTATAGTGCTGTGTGGTGATGTAAGTAGAACTGTAGGGTGTTGTATGGTGTTGTATAGTGCTGTGTGGTGCTGTATAGAGCTGTAGGGTGTTGTATGGTGTTGTATAGTGTTGTAGCAGTGATGTATAGAACTGTAGGTGTTGTGGGCGGTGTTGTATAGTGCTGTGTGGTACGTGCATAGAGTCAGGTGTTGTATGGTGTTGTAAGAAGTTGTGTAGTGATGTATAGAACTGTAGGGTGTCAGGCGGTGTTGTATAGTGCTGTGTGGTGCTGTATAGAGCTGTAGGGTGTTGTGGCGGTGTTGTATAGTGCTGTGGTGGTGGGCAGAGTTGTATGGTGTTGTAT